>NW_023464392.1:0-11044 GCF_013731165.1 Rhagoletis pomonella
AATAATCAGAGTACCTTTATAGTTGTAATCACATAAGTATTTACATAAATAGCCTTCCCCTATCCTAAAACTTACCACGTATACATAGCACTTATGCCCACTTCAGCTTTGCCCTCAGCTAACATGCCCAAAGTGGCCTCTCCAGTCATATTCCTATAAGCAATACCCCAGTCATCGACATCCGCTGGAAAGGAGAAGAAATTTCGACTATTTTTACTGCATCCCCCTGACTGTCTCAGTTAAATATCCCTGCAGAAAATCGAGAACTTGGTGCTTTGGGTGTTATTTTGAAAGTTCTATTTTTAAATGTGACTGATGAATATTATGGTAGTATAGAAAGGAGTAAATCGACGTAGTCTATGACGGTTGCATGTTGAATTCGTTTAGTACAGGAATGTAAGCAGATTTAATAAGACAGTTGAATTTTCAAAGGGAATGCGATATGTAATGAGTTAACCTGATCGAAGTAATCAGTCTGGCCTCCTGACTAACCCGTAATGTATTTAACAGAACCCAGCGTAGATCATCGCCGGTCGTTTGCTTGCGGAGAGTAGGAAAATTCCAGATTCTTGTATGCGCTTGGAGTTGCTCTCTTCCGCTTAATAAAGAGCTTAATCGCAGATTAACTCTACATAATTAAGTCGGAAATGAAAAACGAAGAAATTGAGATGCCACTCCCTAACTTTATTTTCGTATTACTGCCCATTTGCCCCATTTCAATAAATTTCGCCATTTTTAATCGGTCGTAAGTTAGAATCACCCTTTGCAGAGTCACAGAGTGTATTTTCTTGTGACCTGGTACCCACTCCAGCTGAATCTCGTTGTACCTACCAGCTGAATTCAGTTTCTCAATGCTCTCAAGGACTAAGTCTCCTCAAGTCTTGGCAAAAAAAAAGAATTAAATGGCTCAAGATTTTTCGGATTTTTCGAGACTTCGAGATTTTCTAAAAAAATTTTACCAGATTTTACGGGTTGTTCAATAGGGTTTTAAAACATTCCATGATTTCCACATTTTGCGGGAAACTTTCGAAAATTTTTGAGATTTTTAAGTTTATCTCGGCCACTTTAGCCTTTATTTTGTTTGTAACGAAATTCTAAAATTGAAAAGGCAAAATCACGCTTTATAGCATAAAAAATTTAAACTGCTTCCTTTTTTACTTAACAAGTCTTTAGTTTACTATGTTTTCTATTTTTTGGCTTTAATTGAAAAAGTTTAGCGCTGGTGTTGACAAATAAACTGCACTTTTTAACGACAGAATTTATGTTTTTAGGTCAAACACTGCATTGACTTTTTGTAATAAACCAAAATCATTTTAAATTGCATGGGCCTAAATTACTAAACAAATATTATGCAGTTGATACACTTACATTTATCAATATCGATCGAACAGTTATACATTTCGCAAAATGTCTTCAATATTCTGGCTTCCGTGCCATCGATTTTCACATCGCCATTAGCATCGTTGGGTGCAAAGGCTCTGTCATGCGAAGGTGCGCCAGGATACTTAAAATAAAACAAATCAAAAATATCAAATGAAACCGCAAAATCTTCAAAAATAATTTCATATTAAAGAGATAAGCTAATTTTGTCTTACATATTCCAAAATAACATCCGGTCGATAGTCGAAAGCCGCTAAAATCACTTCACGTCCTTGCAGATTTTTCAACTTATCCGGGAAAAGATTGCTGCCGTGTAGGAAATTGTTGTCAGAGGCATTGAAACGATCAAGCAAATAAATTTCTTTAGGGTTCTCAGCTCTTGGACCGACAAATTTATTTGTTTTCAAATCGAAAATTTCAGGATTCGCATTAGATCGCTCAATAAGAAGTATGGCGGATTGATCTGTGGTGTATGAAGGAAAATATTTGCTTAGTTTAAGAATTGGGCGGAAGGAAAATGTCGCGTGCATATGCATGTTTCAGTCGTTTTCTATTGGCTAGCACACAACCAATACTCACCTTCAAAAAATCGATGCCGAAAGACAACTTCTTGTAATGCATTCTCATTGTAGACGAATACAAATTTATTGCTTAATGAACGCCAAATTGAATAGCGACTGGCATTTACAATCGCTTCAATGAAAATTGGTATATCCATTTGAAATGCAATGAAACTCTGAATTGGAAGAGGTATAAAAACAAAAGCTCTACTCTTATTTAGCTAATCGCAAAACAAAAAACCCACCTCACAATGTGACTTTTCTATTGACAAAGTCAACTTTTCCACAAATGGATTCAATGCCACATAATCATTGAGTAGCTCTTCGCGTTTGGCTGCAAAATCCACAACATCTTCAACAAAAGATGCTTCCAAATCACGCAAGCGGATGTTTATGATTGCACCGGCTGGTGGATTGATATTGTCCCAGTTGATTGAAAAGTTTTCATTGTCAGACCAAATAATGCAAGTTGTGGTGGACGATAGATAGTTTTGCACTGCGGAACAATATGTAAATATTTAAAGTGAGTAATTTTTAAAGCAAATTTGTTTTTAAATTAAAACACAGCAAAGTCACTAACTTAACACATTGAACATTCTGGTCCAATACAAGCTGAGTAAATATTTTTCCGGCAACATTTGTGTTAAAAAAAAATTTCACGAAAACTTTTTAATTTTCTTCCACGGCTCTAGCAGAACTGCTTTTTATAGGCATCCTGGCTGGTATTATAAGTAAATTTATTACAAGACGTCGTAAAACCTTACAAGCAAAATTATAAATGTTGCGAAATCGAGTGTGTTTACGAAACAATTATTTTGCCTGCATACGGCAAGTTAATAAAGTTGTTAGCAATTTTGATAGTTGCCAAATTGCCAAGCAAATAGCGTAAAAGTGGTTTGAAATGGTTGTTAAATAATTCACAGTTCTTTCTATTTCAACATTTAAATGTAGATTGTTGACAACAAAAAATTTCGTAATAATACGGGTATATGCGCAGTTACATACATACAGTTGCCTATTTGTGTGTTTAAATAGTTTAAAGGAATCCCTGCAGTAAAAGTTATAAGTTCTGAATTAGCTTACTACAAATTGTCTTTGTAGCTGACTAGTTGGAAATGTCACATGTCGATGGCCCCGAGCCATTTAATCTCAATAGGTCGATAACCATAGCGATACTTTCGGTTCGATACGTGTCCCTAGTCTTTACTTGTCTTTGTTATGCTCAAAATTACGCTTCTCGCAAATTTTCCTGTAACCAGTATCCACTTGTGTGCATGCAGTTGTTGTTTTTTTTTTTAATATTGAAAATCCTCCCAACTTGACACCAGAGGTTCTTTCTCCATTTTTTTTTACATTTTCGTTTATAGTTTAAATAGCACTGCGAATTTGTTATCTTTTTATCACGATGAGTTTGCTTGGTAGATAAAATGAATTAAAATAAAATCGGAGAAATGTAAACATATATACATATATATATGAGCCAATGTATGGTTGCACATGGCACTGGTTGGTTTTTGCTTTTGATAAGTGAATTTACATAATAACTTTCTGTTCAACGTGCTTATTCAATCAAAATTTGAGGATTCACATTTCAGCAGTTTAGTAAATGAATTTTTCGTCGCGAGAAAATGAAATAACTGAGTGAAAAATAAAATCAGTAGCAGAATACATATATAGAATGAATTCAACGCAATTTATTTATTTATTTATTTATTTTTTACAGTCTGTTAGACTTATATTGCAACAAAGATTTAACATTCTTATAATTAGATTTAGATTTAAAATGTAAATATTAAATATTAAATACAAAATACAAAATTCTCTACGGAAATTTTTAAATAACATTATTTCTTTATCACTGCAATTATTTTATGTCAATATAAACGCATGCAATTTTCTGGAAGTTATGTAGATGGTTGGAAAGGCCGAGTTTCCAATCCGCGCTATTCTTTTTGGGTTACTCCATTTATTGATATCTCCTGGGTGGTCGAAAAGGCCGAGTTTCCCATCAACCCAGTCGCGCTTTCGTGACGGTTGGAAAGGCCTAGTTTCCAATCCGCTCGTTTCTTGTTTATCATCTAAGGGTCTAGGTAGTAGGAAAGGCCGAGTTTCCTATCCGCCTAGTCTCGATATCTTGGTGGTTGGAAAGGCCTAGTTTCCAATCCACGCTATTGTTGATACTTCACTATCTTGTAGGCTGCGTTCTACAATAGTCAAATAGCAGCCGCTTGAAAAGAGTAATATTATCACAATTTTGTATAGCCTCTGGTAATTCATTGAAGCACTTTAAGCCTTTATAGAAAATATTTTTTTTGTCCACTTCTGTTCTATACTTCGGGAGTCTGAAGCTGTTATTCTCTCTCAACAAATATGTATGCGTCTCATTTATATATCGGAGATTATCGCTAAGATAATCCGGCAGGTTGCCCTTCTTAATATTGTACACAAATTTCATAGCGTGGTAAAAAACTTGTTGCTTCACTCTTAACCAATTCAAGGTTTCAAGCATACATCTTGTTGGTGTGTCGTACGGTTTGTTGAGGATGAATCTCATCGCTCGGTTTTGCATTTTTTGCAGCTTATCTACATGGGAGTCCCCCGCTAGGAAGAAAATCGTGGGGCAGTATATAAAGTGCGGTTCTACTATTGACCTGTACACCAACGTTTTATATCTTCTTCCCAAGTACTTACACGATCTCTTTATAAGGCCAACTTTTTTAGCAATCTTGTTGACTGTATACTCAACGTGCTCATCAAACTTTAGTTTGTTGTCTATGTATATTCCTAGGTACTTGACACTTTTCACCTCTTCGATATTTTCATCTTTGATTTTTAATTCACGGCTTATGGAGTCAGCATTTGCCGCTCTGGAAAATACCATAAAGTTAGTCTTTTTCACATTCAGTTTGAGTTTATTTGAACACAGCTATTGATACAAAGAATTAAGATCTTCTTGAATTTTGACAATCGCATTTGGTAGTTCCCTATCACTGATCGTTAACAAGGCATCATCCGCAAAGAGTTTTATTTTACAATGTTTGAGAGAACTTCTAATATCGTTTATATATATATTAAAGAGTAGGGGTGCCAAAACTGAGCCCTGCGGTAATCCGATGTCTACGGCTATCTTACTAGACATCTTTGAATTAACTATTGTTTGTTGCCTACGATTACATAGAAAGCGTCTAAACCAGTCAAGCTCAGTGTTTTTTATACCAATGTATTTTAGTTTATCCAACATTCGGACCCTATCAACGGTTTTAAATGCTCTTTTAAGATCAATAAACACTGCCACTACATTAAGGTCAGAGAACATATAAGAACGAGAAGGTACAAACTACTCAGTGGATATCGTGTAGTATGGAATTTAACATTTTTGGAATGTCATAGTATGGAATTTAACAGAGGCATTTGGAACGCAAATAATTCTGTTAAATTCCGAGGTAGAAATAGAAAAAAATAATGTTTAGCAACAGAAAATATGTGTTTTGCCAGCAACATCTTGCAACATGGGTGTATTAAGAAGTTGCATGCTTATAAAAACCAAAAACCTGCCAAACCTTCGTTTCAAAATGGCTTTTTTCATGTTTAATTTATTTTTATATGATTATATTAATAAATGACTAAAATTAGAAATAAATGTATTGCCTTGTACAAAGTTGATATTCTGGTGATTTTTTGTTTGTTTTATAATAGATGTGAGTTATCTTAATTCACAAAGGCCCTAATCAGAAAATTGTATTATTTAAGGGAGAAGTAAAAAACTTTATAGAAAGAAAATCAAAAACTGCAAATACCTATGTATGTAAGTTTTTTTTAAAAAGTGGCATACCTAACTCCGTTGTTTTTGGTACTAACACGTTCAAATTTTTATTTTAATATACATACATACATATCTTAATAAAATCTGTGAAAAACACAGTTTCGAAAAAATTGTTGGTTAGGGCCTTTGTGAATTAAGGTATCGACCGTGCAAACTAAAGTTCCCGAAATATTTAGGAGTGTCTCATTTCTGTAACGATTTTTTTACGAATCTTCAAGAAAATTATATAAAGTGGTTGACACGAACTCGTAAAGAAATTTCTGTACGAAAAATAGAGAAAATTCTGCAAGAAATTATTCATATAGCAGCATTATTTTCATTCTTTCACCGATTTTTTTTCCGAAATTTCATAAAAGAATCGAAGTGTGAACATACTTTTCATTTCATTTCATTTCAGAAAATTCGGCAAAAAATCGGATGAGATCTTTACGAATTTTTTAAAATTTCTCTACAATTCAAAATACGCCAAAAAAAATTTTTTGCACGGGATATGCATATGTACGTAGGTACATACTTCTATTAAATTTTCTTAAATTCTCGGTTCATGGTCTATGCGAAAACAGTCTTTTATTTTTATATCAAATATGTGTAAAATCTTTGTAGGTACATACAAATTAAAATAAATTGCATCAAAAGCTTTTAATTTTTTAGCAACGATTTCTGACTATATACCTATATATCGTCGTTTAAAATGCAAAACCGCGTATCAACAAAATGCAAAACCGCGTATGTGAATTTGTAGAAATTATTTTCTGGAGCGTAAAAACACTCATATTTCAAAATGGTTCATTTTTGTATAAAGCAATCGCATTTCTGGCTAGTATATTTCCGGACGAATGGATAAGGATTGAGCTAAGAGCTTGTGTGAGCAAATCCAGTTTTTGGCAGCCAATGTCAGTTACGCGGTTTTGCAGAATCACGATACGCGGTTTTGTACTTTAAACGCGAATATGTATATATGTACTTAATGGAAATTGATTAGGTATTTTTAAAAGCAAATGGTACAATAAAAATTTTTATATAAAATAAAAATAAAAAAAATTGTGCTCCAACTGGGATTCGATCGCTATCAAAAAATAACCACCGCATGCGAAAAGTAATCGCGTCACCTCTAGCATTCACGCCACGGGACACATTCGAAATCGTCCTCTTAATTGGCGCTTTGTGCAAGCGTTCTACAAACATCAAAACGAAATACCTCTGTACATACATACAAATACTACAATGAAAAACATACAGACGCCACGTTTACTTTTCCCCGAACTCCCGCTTCTAACGAACAAGAAATTCATTCATAAAGCAAAAACTTGCATTCGTAAACTCACGCGCACCCTGCACACTTGCCCCGCTACAAGCATCCGCTGCCCACAAGTTGATTTTCGGCGCGGCGATGACAAAATCTAAAAATCTAAAATTCTATCAACCACCGCGCCGATTGGAAAAGTGGCAACAGTGTTCAAAATCCCCCTTCCCCTTGAACACTTCTGTGATCAAGAAAAAATATTTTTTCCGTTGGTTACAGAAATCATGCATCTGTGCCGACAAGTGCGCAAAATTACTTCGCTTTCGTTTGCCCCGTCTTGTCCACGAATCTTCTTCTTCTTCAATAACTTCGCAAGCCACAGAAAAAGCAAAAATCGAATTTGGTTCAGTTCAACCACCAAATTATTCATTTCATTTTTATATGTAAATACATAAAAAACCACAGCATCGGTTCGGTGTTGAACTGTGACCGTATCGGCAAAGCATCATCATAATTGCTTCGCCTATACCAACCATGCCACAGCACATCTTGAATGTTTTGCATCTTACAAGCTACATGTATGATTCCAATTGCCAATATGAATTCAAAAATTTTTACTTTTTCGTTGACATATCTACATCTATGTACAAAAGAATATACATATGTGCGTACTTGTGGTTTTTGCTTGTACGAATAAGCAAAAATGACCTGAAAAACCTACCAAAACCTATCAAAATTTTTATCCAAATTAAATAACTAATTTTTATTAATATGTTTTATTGATATGTAGGTATGCTTTTATTCATTCTTATATGACATATGTACATATAAGGAATACATTTCTTGTAAATGATATTAAGGCGGTTTAAATATTTAAAAAATAAATCTTATAAAAATATGCTTGAGACGATAAAAAGAAACAAAATGATTTTTAAAAATTGATATCGTTGTTAACGCAATCAAATATTCTTTCTTCTGATATGCATATTTGTATATAAAAATTTAAGAAAAAACACTTAAAAAAAAAATACCTTTTTTTATAAAGAAAAATATTTTAAACAAAAAAAAATACTAACCGATTTTTAAGAAATTGGTATCGTTGTAAAGGCTACCAGAAAACTTAGACTTTCTTAACACAAAAAAAAATATATAATTAAAATCATTTTTTGCCCCTCTATACAAACTCCTGCCCCCTAGGTGGAAGGCTGGCTACGCCATTGTATACAAAACAACTAAAGTATTTAAACCGTAGGTGCATCATCAGTTTATGCGGTTAGTTTGTTCTTTTAGAGCGCATACATGGTTCCATAAAAATGCTTCCAGTATCTTCATTTATATACATATATTGTAACTATCAATATCTTATAAAGAGAAGTGTAATTTTTTTTTATCTAAAACTAATAAAGTTAGAAGGTCGAAATTCGAGGATGTGGTAGTTAACATATTAGTCCTTGACATATATTTTTTTGAAAAATAAATATTGAAAATTTCCAATAATATTCAAGGATAAAGTTTTAAAAGGACATTTTCAATAATTATTCGTCCTGGTGCATCCAAAAATTAATTTTTTTTCTCTTCTACAGAATTTTCCCTTTTAATTGATTCCCATATTGTTATTCTACAATGCACCTTTTGAATAATTTTTTTATTTAAGCATATGCTCGTTTTTAGGCTTTATGTTTTTTTTTTAATTTTTTTTAATTTTTTTTATATTAACAATACTAATTACAAATGATAACTAAAATGATTTGCTAACATTATACTAATTAACAATACTAACTACAGAAAAGCAAGGCATGCGTTTATTCTGGTTTTATATTTATTTTATGTTCTTACATCTAAAAATTACATCTAAAATGGACTATAGCTTGCAATTTGCAAAGTATATATTTAATTGAAGATGCATGGAGCTCCGATGTCTGGCCATTACGAGTGCTCGGAGTAATAAAAAGAAATAAAAATTGTGCTCGGAGCAATAAAAAAAAATGTGCTCGAGCAACCAAAAAAAGGGGGCTCGGAACAATCGGAAAAAAAATTAAAAAAAATAAATAAGCATATACACACATGTTTAACCAGCAACAATTCGCACAAAACCTAACCCAAAAGCCCCATTTGAAATGCCGACGGCAAATCAACCACGAGTTTGGCAATTGCATTTTTGCATAATTTTCACATATTTATTAACATATCTACGTTTTGCAGTCAAAGCATATCTTCGAGCAACAATTTTCATATAATTAAAAAATTTAAGCAATTTTCATCATTATTTTAAATAAATCAATGCTGCAAAAAGAGAATCGTGCATATACACATTTGTTTCATGCATACGCGATCATTCGCAACATCTTACACACCACACGCAACATATTTAACAGAGAACATACACAAAAAATGTTAAAAACGTCTGTGGACATGTTAAAAGCATGTGTTGAAATTCCATAGTGGATCCATTTCAGACGACAATTTATCTCTCCAAAAAATATGTACCTTCTCGTTCTTATATGTTCTCTGTTAAGGTGTCTGTTAAGATCTTCTTTCCATTGAGAAAGCACCAGATTCAGCGCAGTCTCACAGGAATGTTTAGCTCTGAATCCAGATTGTTCTTTTATGAGTATTTTATTGGATTCCACATAGTACTGTAGCTGGTTTGTCACAACGGTTTCTAGCATTTTTTCCAAGCTAGGGAGAGTATTGATGGGCCTAAGCTCCTCAGCTTTAACCGTTTTTCTAACTTTCTTGACGAGCACTATTGATGAAATTTTCCATTCTTCCGGTACTGATCCTGTTTGGAGACTCTTATTTATAAGTAGGGCATAGAAATATCCCATATAATCCCAATTTCAAAATACCTCAAAA
This sequence comes from Rhagoletis pomonella, assembly GCF_013731165.1. Classification (NCBI taxonomy): domain Eukaryota; kingdom Metazoa; phylum Arthropoda; class Insecta; order Diptera; family Tephritidae; genus Rhagoletis; species Rhagoletis pomonella. The sequence goes on from NW_023464392.1 coordinate 9,863, forward strand.
AATTATAAACAAAATGTGTTTTTAAAAATATTTTTTTTTTTTTTTTTTCAAATTCACTTCTGTTGATTAAAACGTCGGCATAAAATCGTTTACAAATTTTATAAAATTTTGTGATATACATACTTTCAAATCGCTCCAGCTTACGTAAATCATAATATTTTTCCCAAAATATACATTTCATAATTCCGTTGAAAAAATCGCAACTTCACTTCTTGAGGCAACCTAATGTACAAGTATTAAAAATGTGAAATTTTTACAATTCTTTTCATACTGAAGCTAAGTATATACTTTTTTAAATTTTTGTGAAAGTAATAATCAACTACTACACTTGCAAATAAAACTTTTTTTGTGCTACGAAAAAAATCTGCAAATTAAAATCAGTAAACCAAACTAAAAAATTCATAATTTAGGATCAGCAATTATACCTACATATGTACATATATTTGCCAAAAACCAGCCATCGGTCACAGTTAAGGTAACAAAATTCCAGCTTAAGTGTCTAAAAAGCAGATAATTATTTTAAATAAGCGTTTAAAACTAAACTGAAAGCATATTTGTTAAAATTTACTGCCATCATTTTAGGCAAGCATCTGTAATTGATTTTCAAAATGTGTGTGTGTGTGCGTGAAAACAACAATGGTTAAAAGTAGCAGCTGTAAAATTATTTTCACGTACTTAAATATATATTAAAAAAACCGAAATTTACAGCCACTTTCGCTAGGCCGGTTGACGCGCCAGCGGCGGATGGATGCTCTACAAAGTTCAAATGCGCTGCATGGCATTTAAAAAAGGGCTAATGGTAAAAGAAAGATGCCTTTGATTTGTATGCACTTCACACTTTGAAGCTGTGTTTTTGCGGCTTAAGTTATAAATAAAAGTAAAATTTATTTATAAGTACCAGGTGCGTCATGTGGCTGTCGGTTTGCAGCTACCAGCCTCCAGACTCCAGCTGTCAGTCATGGCCTCAAGTTATGCCCAGTGGCAGTGTGAGACAGCGGCTGCAGCGCATCAAATCTTTATGCGAAATGGCATAAAAAATACAGCAACAACCGGTGGAATCAGTGGCAGTAATAACACTGCACAGGTTTTTTCTTGTAGTTTAATATGTATTTGTTATTTTTATACAACCTTATCTTCGAAATCGTCGTAATAATTAATATTTAACTACTAGCCAAGTACTAC
>NW_023464393.1:0-11041 GCF_013731165.1 Rhagoletis pomonella
ACGTCAGGGTTCAGCTCTACAATTTTTCGAAAATGTCCAAAAACGCTGTTTTTAGGGGTTTCAACCCCTTTTTTCTCGAAAACGTGACGTGATGGGAAGTTTTGGACCCCAGATTCGTGTTCAGCACGAAAAATCCGTTCGGAAACACCAGGTCCCGTCTTATTCGCAAAACCCTTGTAGACCAGTGTAATTAATAATTCGTTTGCGAGGTCAGACAGAATTGAGTTTTTTATTTGAAAAGTATTTTCTTTTATACAAATGTTATTGATACCTAATTACACTAATACCTACAAACTAAATGTACATAATTTCATATATGCAAGTCAGCATATTTCAGTGACCTACATATGACTGCTTGGCTAATATAAACCAATATGTAACATGATTGCAGCAATGCATGAACTCAAGCTGAGTTCAAATGAATATATGGGTTATTAATAATTTGCTGCGTGTGTGTTCTGCGTATGTGTGTGTGGATTTCAAATGCATGTTACACCTCCCATTTTTTTTGAGAATGCCCATGGATAATTTGTGCACCAATGATCCATGGCTATTCTTTACTGAATTTCAATTGTCTTTCTAAGTTATGACATAATGGTAACTTGATGTCGCAAAAAAAATGTTGTTGGTTTATGTAGTTTTGTTTTTATTTTTGTTTGTTTACGTACATATGTACCTATTATGCTGACTTTGTTTTTTCATTCTTTACATTTTTTAAAAATTAAATTAATTTTTTTTGTTGTGAGTACTTAGTAAGAATTATAAGTAAATTGGAATGTTTTTGTTTATTTAAGTGTTTGATATTATTGATTTAAAGTCATAGTATTTTAAGCCTATTCTTGTGAACTATTATTTCCTTATCTTTATTTTTTCTATCGCTACTTTCTATTCTATGATGAACTACAGTAAAATTGTTATTTTTATCAATGTTCTGTACTCTATAGGGTCCTTTATACTCACTATCTAACTTATGACCTGCTTCATCTTTAACTAATACTAAATCTCTTATATTTATTTCCTTACTGTGGCTATTTATATCATAATTGATTTTTTGTTTTTCCTTGGTTTCTTGTACTAACTTCTTAGCTCTTTGTTGTGCTATTTGTAGCCTATATTTAATTTCTTTGTCATACGCCTCATGGTTATATACTGGGCTAATGACACTTTCTTGTAAAAATTCGTAAGTCAGGGGTGTTTTTCCAAAAACTAATTCAAAGGGGCAATAGCCGTGAACTGTGGATGGTGTCGTATTGTAGCAATACGAAAAATATCTGAGATACTCATCCAAATCAGTTTTGTCAATGGATATGTAAGTACGCATGTATTCATTAAATGTTCTATGACTGCGTTCGACAGTGCCCAGCGTTTGATGGTGGTAAGGTGTTGAGGTTTTATGCTCAGTTTTGAGAAGTTTGCACAGTTCCTCAAATAAACTGTTTTTATATTCGGTTCCCATATCCGTTATGATTGTTTTCATACAACCATAAATCAGAATGAAATGCTCGAATACAGCTTCAGCAACTGCTACAGCATGTTTGCTCTGAACTGGCACTGTAACTAGGTATTTAGTTAAGTCACATATAATAGTAACAGCGTATTCATTTCCGTGTATCGATTTCGGTAATGGTCCGATTGTATCGATTTGTACAATATCAAAGGCCTTCGGAGATGTCTCCGTTATTGTCATTGGTTCCTTGATATGTCTATTAATTTTATTTGTTTTACAATGGATGCAATTTTTTACGTATTTTCTTATGTCATTTTTCATGTTTTTCCAGCTGAACTTCTGTTTGATCTTGTTTGTCATGCGATTTATTCCTGGGTGGCCACCAAAAACAGGACCGTCATGATATTTATGCATAATTTCTTTAATTATGTCGACATTTGTCACATGCATAACTTCTGGGGTTAATGCAATTGTTAAATTTTTAAGAACCTTGGTACCTACTTCATTAATTTGCCTACTCGAGTATAATTATATTTAAACAATTTGTCCCCTAAGTACAACTGTATCTTTATAAGTCCTAGATTGCCGGCTTGTTTTGCAAGCCTGGTAAAGAATTGTCCTAAGTCAATCTTATCCTCAACAATTAGGTTGCTTGTATCTATAGTGCTACAAATTTTCTTTCCTTTTTTGAAATATAATTTCGGAGGATCGAAAACGAGCTCGACATGTCTTTTTACTTCAAATTTATTTAGCGCTTCATATATTATAGGGTTCTCTTTGTGACTTTTAATTTCCTTTTTGCTATTATTATTACTGGCTGGTTTTCTAGTTTCTGATCTTGTGGTAACTTTTAGTATTTTGCTTGCTTCCACTGACATTTCTTTAAGGTTTGTAATATTGATTCGGGATAGTGCGTCTGCTACATAATTTTCTTTTCCTGCTATGTACTCCACTTCAAAGTCATATTCTTCCAAATCTAATCTAACTCTTGTTAATTTTGATGAGGGGCTCTTCATCGAGAAAAGGTATGTTAAAGGTCGATGGTCCGTTTTAATTAAAAATTTTCCGCCATAAACGTATGGTCTGAAATAAGTTATGGCCCAATGAATTGCGGCTAATTCTTTTTCTATTGTTGCTTTATTATATTCACCTTTTGTGAATGATCTGGAGACATAGGCAATTGGTAAATGTTTTCCTTCATGTTCCTGACTAAGAACTGCACCACAAGCATAACCACTATCATCTGTTGTTATAGAAAATTCTATACTGAAATCTGGATATTGTAAAATATTTGGACTAATTAATGCCTTCTTCAAATATTCAAAAGCATGTTGGCATTCTTCTGTCCAATCGTAGGGAACATTTTTCTTGCAAAGTCTATTTAAAATTCTTGAATGTTCTGCGAAATTTGGTACGAATCTTCGGTAATAATTACAGAATTCAACGAATCGTTTGACTTCTTCCGCATTTTGGGGTGTTGGGTAATTTTGAACAATTTCGAATTTATTTGGATCTGGTAGGATTCCTTTACTTGTGCACTGGTGTCCCAGATAGGTAACTTCTTGACTAAAAAATAAACATTTATCGGGATGCAGCTTTAAATTATATTTTCTGCAAGTTGAGAATACATCTTGTAAATTTTTCATCATGTGATTTTCGGAACAACCTAATACTACTAAATCATCCATGTATAAAAATGCTTGTGAAGGTTTAAGACCTGCGAATGCTAAAGTCATCATTCTTTGAAACGAATTGGGGGCTACTTTTAGGCCATATGGTAATCTTTTAAATCGGTATGTACCATCGTCTGCTGTATACGATGTTATATCTCTGGAGTCTGAGCCTAATTCTATTTGGTGAAAACCTGACATTAGGTCCAGGCATGAAAAATATTTTGCTCTTCCTAATTGATCTTGAATGTCGTCGATTCTAGAAAGTGGAAATTTATCTGCTGCAAATTTTTTATTTACCTGTCTATAATCAATGACTAATCTCCATCTTTTTTCTGTATTTCCTGGTAATGACTTTTTGGGTACTAATAAAATTGGGCTGTTGTATTCTGACATAGATGGTTCTATTATTTGATTAATTTGTTGATTTGTTTACTTATTTCACCTTTGTGTGCTTGTGGTAATCTGTAATTTTTTATATAAACTGGGTTGTCATCTTTCATACGTAAGTTTTGTTTATAAAAATTATTAGAAGATATGGGTTCTGCTTCTGATGCAAATATGTCTATGTATTCTGAACATAATGTCGTTAATTGTTGGCTAGCAAATTGTGAGAAATTCTTAACTAATATTTTTAATTTTTCTTTGTTATTATTTTTGTTTTCTGTTGTTTCTTGGATTAACATGTAATTATTTAAATTTTCTGTTTTGATATTGTAATTCTGAATACTTGCGTTTTTATCTGTGGTGTTAATGATTCTAACAAAAGTTTGGTCTTTATTTGTAATTGTATTTGCTATGAAAATACCTTCAGCCAATTTTTGATGGGGAATAAAAAGTGCCGAATTATTAGTTTTTACGTTGATTTGCCGAATTACTTCAGACCTAGCGGGGATTGTACATAAATGTATTAATAGCTGGTCTATTTGTCATATGGATTATTATATTTTCTGGAAAATCATAAGGTCTCAAAATTAATCTGTCTTCATTTTTGTCATAATCTAGAATGCAATTATATTTCTTTATAAAATCTAAACCTATAATTCCATCACACGGGATTGGGAAATTGTCTTCTACTATGTGAAATTTGTGTTTAATTAATAGATCGTCTCCTTTCAAGTCTGTTGTGACCGTACCTAGTGTGCTTGTTATTCCTTGACCAATGCCAATGAAGTATTAATGGTGTTATTGCTATCAATTTGTCCCTTTTTTATAATAGATATATCTGCTCCTGTGTCTATCAAGAGAGTTGAAATAGTGTTATTTAGAGAAGTTTTGGAAGATATGTAGCTGTTTAGGTGTAAATTAAGTACACGTACTCTTTTGTTATTTACTGTTGAAGTGGATTTTGCTGGTTTTCCTGCTGGGTACAATTACGTACATTGCGAGTCTGTATAAAATTTCTGTTTCTGTTTTGAGTTGATGATCCTGTTTGCGAGTTGTTATTTTGTCTAAAATTGTTGTTGTATCGGGGCTGTGGTCTAAATCTTCTACCTTGATAACTTCCGTAGCTGTTATTTCGGTAACCACTACGAAAATTACCACGGTATTGATTTTGTTGTCGTATGCTCAGGATTGTATTTGAACTACCCGTTATCTCTGTGCAGCTATTGGTGAATTTAGAGATGGCATCATTCATTGATGTAAATGTGCCAGCTTGCATTATCATTTTTACTTTTTCGTTGGAGCAATTCTTGCACATAGCTTTGACCGCCGCCTGTGTTGAATATCTCCTTCTAGTGACCTGGTAATTTTTTCTATTTCTGTAGTATACTGATTTGCGGTTTTACTACGTTGTTGTACGTTCAGGAGTTTTGCTGTCAAAACTTCTACTGATTCGCCTTTAATAGTAGATTTCAATTTTGACTTAATTTCTTGAATTGAATTTTCATTACTTATGTAATTTCTTGCTGTACCTTTTAGCTTGGTTTTTATCATAGTTATCGCCAGGGCGATTTGATTTGTTCCAAGATATCAAGAGCGTCTAGAAAGCTGTGCAGATTTTCTGGCTTACCATCAAACTCTGGTAGCGCTGATGAGGCTGTCTTAATGAATTCTACTGTTGATTGTGCCATTTTGACGTTTCCTATTTGCAAAGTTTTTGTTTGATTTTAAATTTAAATTCTTCTTCTAAATCGGATGAATTCTCCTATAGGAAGATATTGAAGTCTATTTGTATTTCTTGTTCGAATGAGGTTGGGATGGTTACCTCAATATTATATCTTGCTAGTGAGGATACTAATTTGTCTCTAACAGTTGAAAATATTTGGTTTGCTTCTATTTGGTGACTGCTAGTTAATTGGTTATTACGTATGGCCTTTCCTAATTTATTCAGTGAATCTAATATTGTCGTGAGGTGCTTCAACACAGTTTCATTTTTTATTTTTATGTTTTTATTTATACACTTGTATGATTTTTCTGCGGAAGCTTTCTCTTCTATAAGGGTCTGATAAAGTTCTTCCCATTTGCCCATTTATTGCAATGCTGACAGGGAAGCGAGCGTAAAATTGAAGTTTTAGATATGCTCTTGGACGTTATTTAGTCTTCTTAATTTGTTTTTAATATAACTCTTCAATTTTAGGGCTACTGCGATGATCAATAGCATGAGTATGCAAGCGAAACCACTTAACCAAATATCTGGATTATTTGAAACTTTGTTTGTTTCTACCTCCGCCGGTGGTTCGTATCTAACTATCCTATTGTCTGTGTTTTCTGATGTTTCCTTTCCTATTTCATATCCCGCAATGGCTATCAGAATGCTATTTGCTATCTTTTTCCACCACGACATTTTGCATAGAATAAGAAAAGTTTTCGGAAATTAAAATTTAAAATTTTTAAATTTTATTTATTTATTTATTGCTCAATTAATGCCTATTTGGAAAATATTTTTCTAACATTAACATTATTTCTTTTTCTTGAGTTGATGAATTTTTTACGTCTTCCATGGTAGGTTCTCTGTCCATACCAATGGAATTCCAAAATTCCCTTAACCAAATTAATTCCCTTTCGTAATCTCTAGTTTCTAGTTCTAATGTTGCATTTTCATCCCACTTGATGGGATTTTTTGTAAAATCTTTTGGCATTCCAATTTGCCCTTAATTTTTATTTCTCTTCTCTTAAATTTCTAACTAATTTTATTAGATTAAGTCTTTCTTCGGTATCCGTTGAAAGATTTAACAATCTATAAGTTTCGGCTATTTGTTTCTTTTTTTTTGAACTGTTTGCCTCCCCGCTTTTGTTTCTGTCTTTTTACCGGGGTAGGTATTTTTAATATTTCTTTTTTGTTAAGCTTATTCCTACGCCGATATTCTTCTATGGTTATCGGTGTCGGGCCTTGTTTCACCACTGTGGAGGTGCTGAGGACCTCTTCAGTGTCTTTTATTAAAGCTTTCAATTTTTCTTCATACTTTTCGAAGATTTCATGAAATTGTTTTTCAGTTCTGTCTGACATAACTGAAAAATAGCTGAAACTTATATATATTTTTTTCAAATGTTCTTAATTTACGGGAAAAAAATTCCTAAGCAGAAACCAAAGGATTTCTGCTACTTGGTTAGCTACCGTGAGGTTCGCCAAATTTCATTATACTTATACTAGATTAGTATTCTACCCTGTTTCGTGCTGCCAGTCATTTATTGCTGCCAGTCATGGTTAAACGGTTTTTATCCTTTTGTATTCCACCCTGTTTTGATGGCGCACCGGGATCCCTGTGGAGTTGGGTACTAGGCTTTCTGCTGTTTTGGGAACTAGCAGGATATTTTGTCTGCCGGGATATTTTGACAGCCGTTTGTGGCAAATTGTTTCTTAAATTCTGCTTGGCAGGATCGAAAATTTATCCTTACGTTAAAAAATTTATAGTTGAATTGGCAGGATCGTGTAATTTCTATTTATGCCATTTAATGTTCTTTAGCAGTCTGCTTTAAAAGAGCAGTATGCTTATTTTGAACAGAACTGGCAGGATCGCCATGTAAACGATTAATAATTAATAATTCGTTTGCGAGGTCAGACAGAATTGAGTTCTTTATTTGAAAAGTATTTTCTTTTATACAAATGTTATTGATACCTAATTACACTAATACTTACAAAGTAAATGTACATAATTTAATATATGCAAGTCAGCATATTTCAGTGACCTACATATGACTGATTGACTAATATAAACCAATATGTAACATGAGTGCAGCAATGCATGAACTCAAGCTGAGTTCAAATGAATATATGGGTTATTAATAATTTGCTGCGTGTGTGTTTTGCATATGTGTATATATGTATATATTGGACAATTGGATATGGTGAAAGTGAAACGGATTTCAAATGCATGTTACAATACCAAATCTCAAGTTCATGAGACTTATGGTTCCGAAGTTATGGCTGATAAAAAATTCCACGCCTATGGGATGTGCCACACCCCCTTTCTCAACCTCATTTATATATGCCCTCATATACGCACCTACCATTGATATGTCTGCATACCAAATTTCAAGTTCGTGAGGTTAATGGTTCAGAAGTTATAGCTGATAAAAAATTCCGCGCCTATGGGATATGCCACGCCCCCTTTTGTAAACTCCTTTATATATACTCTCATATAAGCACCTACCATTGATATGTCCGCATACCAAAATTTCAAGCTCGTGTGACTTATGTTTCCGAGGTTATAGCTGATAAAAATTCCACGCCTATGGGTTGTACCCAGCCCCATTTAACAAACTCGTATATATATATACCCTGGTATAATCACCGACCATTGGTATGTCTGCATACCAAATTTCAAATTCGTGTGACTTATGGTTCCGAAGTTATAGCTGATAAAATATTCCACGCCTATGGGATGTGCCACGCCCCCTTTTACAAACACGTTTATATATACCCTCGTATAAGCACCTACCATTGATGTGTCTGCACACCAAATTTCAAGTTCCTGAGTAATTTCAAGTTCGTGTGACTTATGGTTCCGAAGTTATAGCTGATACAAAATTCCACGCCTATGGGATGTGCCACACCCCTTTTACAAAGTCGTTTATACATTCCCTCCTATAAGCACCTACTATTGATATGTCTGCATACCAAATTTCAAGTTCGTGAGACTTATGGTTCAGAGGATATAGCTAACTAGCTAGCTCTACTAACTTATCTACATATAACCTCCTATAAGCACCTACCATTGATATGTCTGCATACCAAATTTCAAGTTCGTGTGACTTATGGTTCCGAGGTTATAGCTTATAAAAAATTCCACACCTATAGGATATGCCCCTTTTTGCAAACTCGTTTTTACATTCGCTCCTATAAGCACCTACCATTGATATGTCTGCATACCAAATTTCCAGTTCGTGTGGCTTGTGGTTCCGAAGTTATAGCTGATAAAAAATTCCACGCCTATGGGATTTGCCACGCCATCTTTCACAAACTCATTTATATTTATCTTTTTATAAGCACCTACCATGGCTATACTTGCATACTGTAAACGATTAATAACACTGGTCTACAAATTTCAACTTTTTTTCTGCGAATAAGACGGGACCTGGTGTTTCTGAACGGATTTTTCGTGCTGAACACGAATCCAGGGTCAAAAATGTCCCATCACGTCACGTTTTCGAGAAAAAAGGGGTTGAAACCCCTAAAAACAGCGTTTTTGGCCATTTTCGAAAAATTATAGAGCTGAACCCTGACGTGGTACAAATTTTGCATATATCAGAAATTAAAGGCTAAACCGTGCCCTTTCGAATGAGCCCTATGCCGAATTGATCGCGTGCACCCTTAAAGCAGGGGGTGTATTTGTGTTTAGGGGTGCAGGAAAAATTTATCACAGAAAGAATTTAATCTTAAACGATCATAGAAAATTAATAATGCCAAGGTTTTAACTATATTAAAAGTCGCTGATTACGAATCTGCAGTTAGATTTTAAAAATTTAAGAAATTTATATGGTCGTTTAAGATGAAATTCTTTCTGCGATCAATTTTCCCTGGACTCCTAGACACAAATACACCCCCTGATCTAAGGGTGCATGCGATTAATTCGGCATAGGGCTCATTCGAAAGGGCACGATTTAGCCTTTAATTTCTGACATATACAAAGTTTGTAGCAACGTCAGGGTTCAGCTCTACAATTTTTCGAAAATGTCCAAAAACGCTGTTTTTAGGGGTTTCAACCCCTTTTTTCTCGAAAACGTGACGTGATGGGAAGTTTTGGACCCCAGATTCGTGTTCAGCACGAAAAATCCGTTCGGAAACACCAGGTCCCGTCTTATTCGCAAAACCCTTGTAGACCAGTGTAATTAATAATTCGTTTGCGAGGTCAGACAGAATTGAGTTTTTTATTTGAAAAGTATTTTCTTTTATACAAATGTTATTGATACCTAATTACACTAATACCTACAAACTAAATGTACATAATTTCATATATGCAAGTCAGCATATTTCAGTGACCTACATATGACTGCTTGGCTAATATAAACCAATATGTAACATGATTGCAGCAATGCATGAACTCAAGCTGAGTTCAAATGAATATATGGGTTATTAATAATTTGCTGCGTGTGTGTTCTGCGTATGTGTGTGTGGATTTCAAATGCATGTTACACCTCCCATTTTTTTTGAGAATGCCCATGGATAATTTGTGCACCAATGATCCATGGCTATTCTTTACTGAATTTCAATTGTCTTTCTAAGTTATGACATAATGGTAACTTGATGTCGCAAAAAAAATGTTGTTGGTTTATGTAGTTTTGTTTTTATTTTTGTTTGTTTACGTACATATGTACCTATTATGCTGACTTTGTTTTTTCATTCTTTACATTTTTTAAAAATTAAATTAATTTTTTTTGTTGTGAGTACTTAGTAAGAATTATAAGTAAATTGGAATGTTTTTGTTTATTTAAGTGTTTGATATTATTGATTTAAAGTCATAGTATTTTAAGCCTATTCTTGTGAACTATTATTTCCTTATCTTTATTTTTTCTATCGCTACTTTCTATTCTATGATGAACTACAGTAAAATTGTTATTTTTATCAATGTTCTGTACTCTATAGGGTCCTTTATACTCACTATCTAACTTATGACCTGCTTCATCTTTAACTAATACTAAATCTCTTATATTTATTTCCTTACTGTGGCTATTTATATCATAATTGATTTTTTGTTTTTCCTTGGTTTCTTGTACTAACTTCTTAGCTCTTTGTTGTGCTATTTGTAGCCTATATTTAATTTCTTTGTCATACGCCTCATGGTTATATACTGGGCTAATGACACTTTCTTGTAAAAATTCGTAAGTCAGGGGTGTTTTTCCAAAAACTAATTCAAAGGGGCAATAGCCGTGAACTGTGGATGGTGTCGTATTGTAGCAATACGAAAAATATCTGAGATACTCATCCAAATCAGTTTTGTCAATGGATATGTAAGTACGCATGTATTCATTAAATGTTCTATGACTGCGTTCGACAGTGCCCAGCGTTTGATGGTGGTAAGGTGTTGAGGTTTTATGCTCAGTTTTGAGAAGTTTGCACAGTTCCTCAAATAAACTGTTTTTATATTCGGTTCCCATATCCGTTATGATTGTTTTCATACAACCATAAATCAGAATGAAATGCTCGAATACAGCTTCAGCAACTGCTACAGCATGTTTGCTCTGAACTGGCACTGTAACTAGGTATTTAGTTAAGTCACATATAATAGTAACAGCGTATTCATTTCCGTGTATCGATTTCGGTAATGGTCCGATTGTATCGATTTGTACAATATCAAAGGCCTTCGGAGATGTCTCCGTTATTGTCATTGGTTCCTTGATATGTCTATTAATTTTATTTGTTTTACAATGGATGCAATTTTTTACGTATTTTCTTATGTCATTTTTCATGTTTTTCCAGCTGAACTTCTGTTTGATCTTGTTTGTCATGCGATTTATTCCTGGGTGGCCACCAAAAACAGGA
>NW_023464394.1:0-11039 GCF_013731165.1 Rhagoletis pomonella
GGTTCGCTCTCTTGGTATTTCGTTACTTCCTTTCTTAAATTTTTTTTTAATTTTTTAGCGCTTCCTGTTTTTTCTCGTTTCGTCGTAGATTATATCTATATTCGAGAGCTATTTTAGAGGAAGTCAAAAGGACTTCCAAAGGTTTAATAGCAGCTTGACTGTCTGAGAAAATTATGATTTTTTGTAAATTAATATTAGTTCGGATAAACCACAACTCGGCTTCCTATCCATTCAGCCTAAAACACATTACGCATTATCTTCAACTAAACCGGAGGATTTAGATATTACTGCATGCACCTAACTAATAACCGCAAGTTTTCGAAGACCGAGACTTCTTGCGAGATGCACTAACAGGACGTGTTCTGCTGGCCGCACAAGACGATTTCTCCTGCCTCGGTTTCGCTGTGGGCTAATGAATATGAGAGCGATCCCAGTATTCTTCTGATATGAAATCAATAGGTTGTGTGCTAAATAAACTGAAACAAGTGTTTGTATAGGCATTGCCGACGCTGATCCTAATATTCTGCCGGGTCTTCTTCACCGGGACTTAGTTTGTTGGTTGCAATGATAACGGAAGTTAGTTGAAAACTCTGACCGAATCAGGTAAACGAATAGACTTTTAAATTTAGAAGTCAGTTCATGAAATCAACGACCCTATGTCACAATCCATTTATAAATATTATCGAACGACAATAAAAAACCAATGGCAACCCTGATTATCAAAAAAAAAAAATGGATTAGTCCAGCGACTACCGCATCTACCACATCCACCACTCAAGGTCTGAAATCTGCCACATATTCGCGTTTTTGAGTAATTTTATTTTTGCTTGACATAATTGTCTTAATTTTAGGAGCAAAAATTGTCCAACACTAAACACTTATGTATATGGTAACAAGGAATGATATAATACAAGATTTCGCATTCCCGGCGACGATAAAATTTCGCAAGTAAAAGTAAACAAAGCCGAATGGGAGGATAAAATAAACTGTAAAATAGTAAATTCCTCAATTAAAAATTTTTCGAAAGGAAAAGCGGTTTTATTGTGTTAAATTGCAAAACATTTAATTTAAAAAAATAGTTAATTGCGAAAATGTAAAAAAAAACGGCGATTTTTGTTAAAGTATTAGCAAATTTAAGTCCATCTAAGGTTTCTGAGGCATTGCCAGCGTCCGGACTTTGCTCCGATTGGAGTAGATTTACTCCGATTTCTTTTTTAAATTCAAAATCTACTCCCTACTCCGCTTGAGTTAAATATGCTCCGATTTTTTTAATTTTTTCCATTCACATTAAGAATTTATTAAAAATAATATGTTAACTTTTTAAATTTTTGCTCAATAACTTCTATGGCAATCACCAAGGTTTTGTATATGAAGGTGTAACTCCTTAACATTCCTTGCGGAAAATTTTCAGAGATGAATCTCATTACAAATAAATACAGGAACAAGCTTAATGATGAAACAGTTGAAAGTTTAATCAAAGGTCAGAAATTTAGACGCCGTCTGATTATTTAATTATTAAAAAAAATATATATATAAATTTAAAAGTTTGCCATTTAGGTGAAACCTTGCAAAATTTTTTTCAATTTTTGTACAAAGTTTGATCCAAACCCATAGATCTACCACATTTTTTTGAAATCTACCACATTTTTTTCCAGATTCTACCACACAGAATTTTTCCAGTCCGATCACTGGCAATAAGCGTTTTTGTGAAGCGCTCTAAAAATTACAACTACAACATTTGAGCATAGCATTTATATCGACACGTAAGACGTATGTATTCTACGTCGTTTATGAAACTTATCTTTCAGATAAGTACAGATATAAACTAAATAAAAAAAAAACAGGGTCTTTTGTTCGATAAGTGGTGAATGCATAGTTTTTTACTACATATCAAGTATAAATTCACATATTTACATATGAATAACTTATTTAAGCATATATGTATGTATGTACATAGTTATATGTACATATGTGCCTTCACTAATATCTATATGACTACAAAATCCGAACGCCTCAAAAAATGTTCATTTGGTCTTCCATTAACTGGCAAAATAGCGTCAATTTGCCCTGTCGGCCCGCCTGCCAGCCTGCCAGCCCATCCATCAACTGCATCAAATTCAACCATTTATGCTAATCAGCGAAACTGCGCCAGCCTTTTGCCGCCTTTTTGTATGCTCAACTACAAAAAAAAAAGGCTATACCAGTGCAACAAAAATAACACCAACACCCTTAGCACAAGGCGAACTTTATTAAAGACAAATTGCTGATCTTTATGAAGTTTCTTTTTTTGTTGTGCCATTGTTTCCCTTTTTCCAAATTACACCACTCGCAAGTATCGAAGTAATGGCAGCGCTAAGCCAAGCATTATCAACGATGTTCATATTGCGTGCAGCAAATAAATTAAGTACGTTAGGGTGACCCATATTTCGAAAAGAGCTCGGATTCTCAGTCTCACCCCCCTAGAAGTGAGTGAATAGCCTAAAGACTAAACTATACATAGTTTAGCGTTCAAAGTTTCCCATGTATTTTATATGACGAAAAAAAACTATTTTTCGGAGAAATTGTATAGAATCCTTGAAAAGCAATATTTTTCAATCGGCAAACTCTTTTTCTCTTCAGGAGACTTCCAGAAAAAATAACCAATTGTTTATTTAAAAGTTTATTAATATTAACGATTTCTTATGGGTCCCCCCGTTGCATTTTTAAGGGTTTTGGCGGAGCCATAAAATATTGCTTTTCAAGAATTCTATACAATTTCTACGAAAAATAGTTTTTTTTTGCTATATACATAAAATACGTGGGAGCGTTTAGAGCCACCTCTAAATCTTTTTTGATTGACCTAAAACTTTAGGCTATTCCAGAGAATCCAAACACTTTTATTTTTCTCCATATAACTAAGGGCCATCCTAATGTACATACATACGTGCGAGCATGAAGGGCGGAGGGTGCATGGGTGCGCATAGATGCAACATGAATGGAAAAAAAGATGCAAAAAAAA
Organism: Rhagoletis pomonella; assembly: GCF_013731165.1. NCBI lineage: Eukaryota > Metazoa > Arthropoda > Insecta > Diptera > Tephritidae > Rhagoletis > Rhagoletis pomonella. The sequence continues at coordinate 2,999 of NW_023464394.1, forward strand.
ACTTGGAAAATAAAGACGGCGACCATTTTGCGCTTATCGAATTTAACGTTTACGCACTTTCAGCGTAGTAAAAAAATTCTATGCAGTCTCAATTTCGACTAACCCACGACGAGCAAGTAAGCGCACAGCGCTGACGTTGCTATGGCAGCCAGTTGGGTGTCTCATGCATGTTGAGGAGACCATTGGAAAGGGGTTGCTACTTTGCGAACACCCCGTCGTTAAGCCCGCATCAGGATGGACCCCTGGCAGGACTTGTTACAGTAACAGCACAGTTACAGGGTCAAATGAAATAGGGTGCACTAATATGGACATCTATATATATATGATGGGTGATTTTTTAAGAGCTTGATAACTTTTTTTTTAAAAAAAACGCATAAAATTTGCAAAATCTCATCGGTTCTTTATTTGAAACGTTAGATTGGTCCATGACATTTACTTTTTGAAGATAATTTCATTTAAATGTTGACCGCGGCTGCGTCTTAGGTGGTCCATTCGGAAAGTCCAATTTTGGGCAACTTTTTCGAGCATTTCGGCCGGAATAGCCCGAATTTCTTCGGAAATGTTGTCTTCCAAAGCTGGAATAGTTGCTGGCTTATTTCTGTAGACTTTAGACTTGACGTAGCCCCACAAAAAATAGTCTAAAGGCGTCAAATCGCATGATCTTGGTGGCCAACTTACCGGTCCATTTCTTGAGATGAATTGTTCTCCGAAGTTTTCCCTCAAAATGGCCATAGAATCGCGGCTGTGTGGCATGTAGCGCCATCTTGTTGAAACCACATGTCAACCAAGTTCAGTTCTTCCATTTTTGGCAACAAAAAGTTTGTTAGCATCGAACGATAGCGATCGCCATTCACCGTAACGTTGCGTCCAACAGCATCTTTGAAAAAATACGGTCCAATGATTCCACCAGCGTACAAACCACACCAAACAGTGCATTTTTCGGGATGCATGGGCAGTTCTTGAACGGCTTCTGGTTGCTCTTCACTCCAAATGCGGCAATTTTGCTTATTTACGAAGCCACTCAACCAGAAATGAGCCTCATCGCTGAACAAAATTTGTCGATAAAAAAGCGGATTTTCTGCCAACTTTTCTAGGGCCCATTCACTGAAAATTCGACGTTGTGGCAGATCGTTCGGCTTCAGTTCTTGCACGAGCTGTATTTTATACGGTTTTACACCAAGATCTTTGCGTAAAATCTTCCATGTGGTCGAATAACACAAACCCAATTGCTGCGAACGGCGACGAATCGACATTTCACGGTCTTCAGCAACACTCTCAGAAACAGACGCAATATTCTCTTCTGTACGCACTGTACGCATTCGTGTGGTTGGTTTAATGTCCAATAAAGTAAACTGAGTGCGAAACTTGGTCACAATCGCATTAATTGTTTGCTCACTTGGTCGATTATGTAGACCATAAATCGGACGTAAAGCGCGAAACACATTTCGAACCGAACACTGATTTTGGTAATAAAATTCAATGATTTGCAAGCGTTGCTCGTTAGTAAGTCTATTCATGATGAAATTTCAAAGCATACTGAGCATCTTTCTCTTTGACACCATGTCTGAAATCCCACGTGATCTGTCAAATACTAATGCATGAAAATCCTAACCTCAAAAAAATCACCCGTTATGTGTGTGTACTCAAATGAATCTTCACGTATGTATGTAAGTACGAAAATACCTGCGAAAAAAAATGTATTATGCAAAAAGTGTGTTAATAAAATTGTTTAATAAGAGAGGCTTTTCTATTGCTTTTTTTGTTATCCCACATCGATATCCATTTTCCCGACATTAGTGACTGGGAGTTTAATATTTTTCTCAACGACAACGAATTACCTATTTTCACGGACGCCTCCAAATGGGCAGTGGAACAGGATCTGTCGTCTTCTCTCAGGAGCTATCTTCGAGAGAGTCCTATAGACTTCCAGATCCCTTCATTGTTGTCCAGGCTGAGATATATGAAATCGACATGGCGGCAAAGCTGGTGAGCACGATCGACCTAGCTCCATCTAACCTAGCCTTTGTTTTTGACAGTCAAGCTGTCATCAAAGCCTTAGAGTTCGCAGCGATATGCGTCAAGGAATTCCGAAGATCCCTACAAGCTCTGCAACAATCAGTATTTACTGGGGACATAGTGGTTTACCGGAAAATGAGGAAGCGGACGAATGTGCTAGAAATGGATCTGAGATGTGACTTGGGGAAGCGATCCAGATCGTAAAACCTCACTTGGGATTTCTGCCTTCAGATGTTGAGAGAGTGATCAAGGCAGACACCAAAAGTAGGTGAAATAATCTGCACATCTGCGTGGTATCGCGCTCGCTCTGGCCATGGCTTGGAGAACGAAGAACTCGGAGTTTATTAAGGCTCTGAAAGCCAAACGTTAGACTTCTCACAGAAATACTAATGGTATACTGGACCATTGGTTACATGACCATCAAGTTCGGAGCCTCGTATAACGATTTATGCAAAAGCTGCAGAGATGAGGAGGAGATATAATCCCTCTAGCCCTTCTTCTGTGTGTGACCAGAACTCCGAGGAAAACGCTTTAATTTTCTGGGGGAGTAGTTTTTTGAGAGCCTAGATATCTTAGGGAATATCCACTGGAAGGACTGCCAGGATTCGCTATACAAAAAAGATGGTTCAAGGACATATAGAGATAGCCATCGGGGAAGTCCGATCGGCATCGCAATGGGTCTTTGTGGTCTCCGAGTGAACTTTTTTCAGAGCTGCCCGCTTAATATAACCTAACCTAAGTGTAGAGGCTTAAGAAATTCATAGCCGCCAAATAATGGAATTTATACGTGAAAATTTTCGTGCGCTGATTTATTACGAGACATGGTTTTGTGCCATACACTCGAACGGGGATGATGAGTTTCTTGATTGATGAGTGTGATTTTTGTGCACCGAGAGAGGACTTTACTTCGCAACTGTTTACTCAGTCCAAAGCAACACTTGTTGGCAACAATGATTCTTCGTTGGATTTCAAGGCAGACATTATTACTGGTGTTAATTCTGGTTCCTAAATAAGTGACGTCATTTCACAGAGGTACACTGGTTTCGCGGTGACACCAAAGCCAGCTTCTTTTAGTGTGTGTCGAGCCCAATCTCACGAGTATTTTCCAACGTTTGGCGTATTGTGAATACCTGGTCTATGGTATACAATACATTCGATAAGACCTTGCAACCTATGCTTAGAAGGCTGATCCCACGGTAGTTGGCGCGTATGGAGGGGTCGCCTTTCTTGTCGATTGGGCAGATCACACTTGAATTCAGTCGTCGGACATGCCTTCATCATGCACCTTATCAACTTCTCGCCGCCGTACTTGCTTAGCTTAGCTGGGGGGCCGTCAGCTCCCGTCGGTTTGTGTTTTTTAGCTGCGGAATTGCAATTCGTACGTCGTCGCAGTCGGGTGGCGGTGCATCGACTCTGTCGTCTTCGACTGGGTGCTCCACTACTTTTATTGCTTTTATCATCCATCAGGGTAATGCACGCTCTGGACATCGGTCACTAGGCAACTGAAGTTCGCACTTGTCTTAAAACCTTCCGTAAGTCGCCTAAGTTTCGATACAACTTTGTACCTCTTCTTCTTATTTCTGCAAATACATACGTCTGGTTTTCTTTTCTAGCTCCCTATATCGGTACCACATACATACTATATAGCTCGTGTTGCGTCCGATGTACATATGTTTGTATGTATCTACTCCTCTTTAAAAACGCCAGAAACTCAGTTGATATTAACTTTGATGCATTTGTAATGATGTTAATATATGTATGTATGTATGTACTTATAGTATTTTCAGAGTTTATGATATTTTGTTGCCAGCGCAACTCAAATGAAAACCCGCAATTAAGTTGCCGCCGCATGTGAGCTACTTCTACAATAGACTAGCAACAACAACATTAAAATTTAAAATAACTTTCCGAAAGGGGGTAACGCCTGCCGACGCAACGGCGTTGCTCTTCTGATTTTTTAAATTTTTTCTATTTCAAATTATTTTACAAATGTATATATGTACATTAGGAAGGCTCACCAAAACAGTGGCGTTTTTTTCCATCGGAGTAATATAGGTTTGGAAATGCCTCCAAAAATAGAGTTTTTATAAATAAATACTTAAAATATTTTTTATGGAGACATTTTAAACTTAAACATTTCTATCAACTGAGTTGAAATTTTGCAATTTATTTAGTTTTAAACTATTTACAAAAACTCGATTTTCGGAGGTATTTTTAAATTGGTCTAGCTCTAAATATTTTTCCGAAAAATTTTGGCAGAAGTATTGATATATAATAAATTTTATAATTCCGATGGAAAAACAGTACCCATTTTTTTTTTTGTATGGAGGCTGATACACCCTAACGTACGTATGTAAGTACAACATACTTACATAATTATGTACTTTTGCCGCGTAACTTTATTGTTTATTGCTTGTAATTGTATGTTGCACCGTTTGCTTGCTCCTTTTTTCGGGCTGTGCTTTCTTGTAACCCCTGTTTGCAACTTTCAATTCGCTATTATTTGCTGAGAATGTTTGAACACACATACATACACATACGCTTCGAGCATTTAATATTTATATGTAGCTTGGAGTGCGCATTTGTTATTGTTGCTATCCTGTCGCGCTAAACGCGCTGAGTGTCGAGTGGGCAATGCAGCTGCCATTTTTGCGGGCCAACGTCATTCGACTTCACGCATTCAATATTTAATTTCTTTTCACTCGCAACCAGCTAAACAGCTAAAATCTTAAAATTTTTTTAAACCTCCACCGCGCTGTGACTTGTATGTAAATATGTATGTGCGTACTTTTTTATTGAAAATTGAATTCATACCGCAGCAGTTTACACAGCCAAACGCAGCATTCTCAACAGCTAAGCGCGCAATTGTGCCAATAAAATAATAATAAAAAAATCAAAAGCAGTTCGGTCCACATTGCGCCGGTATTCATTCAGAATTCATTGCAGTGCATCGACCAGCGACAGGACTCGGCATAATTCTCATACTAATGCAATATTTACTTTCAATTGTATGCATTTTATTGTTATTGCTGTTGCTGTTGTTGTTGCTTCATCATTGCTTCATTTTTCTCTTTTCAATCCATCAAGTGTTTGTTTAGTGTTGTTTGTATTCAAATAAAAACGAATCGATTTAAGTAAATATTTGCCTTCGATGTGAAAATGCCATTTATTTAGGGCAATCAAAATGCTTGCATAGTTGGCTTTTGTTAGAAAGGAGTCAAGTACATATGGCACGTACATATGTGTGCATTATGCATAGACCACACGTTGGTTTTTACGTAGCGAAGTTCCAGCGCGAACGAAAGAAGAACCGGTACGACGAGTTATTTCAAAAAGCTTAAGACAAAAAAAAAAGTTGCCGCCTACAGTGCGAAGAGCTTAAAATTCTGACCGATGGGAAAAGCGCCCAAAAATTTTACCAGCAATTAAGCGACTTAAGGAAGGTTTCAAGACCAGAGCGAACTCCTGTGAGAACAACCACGGCGTCCTAAAGACCGATGCCCACAACCTACTTAAATTATTGAGGGAACACTCTTCCACCCGATTTATCGGAGCTCGAAGATAACTACATATTAATTAATTCAAATGCTCTCATGATAATACTTATCGAAGGAGAAATAAAGCAGGAGTCCGGTCTGTAACTGTCACTTCATGATCACTCCACAAAAAAAATTTTCGGAAATTTGTACGCTGTTCTAACAACAACAACAACACCTAACTGTAACCTTTTTAACAATGTTTAAGGGCCGGTTGTTCAATATCCGGTTAACAAAAACCGGAGGTAGAAGCTTCGGTTAAATACAACAACTGATAAGTGAGAAGCCTTTACCGCTGCGAAATAAAAATTCTCCTGTCATTGAGGAGTATTCATAAATGAAAAATAAAGATAAATCTCCTACAAGTGAGAAATAAATTTTTTTCTCTTACGCGTACCCATAGATTACCTTACCTGCCCAGGTACCCAGTTAAAATCCACCTCCTACCCGGATAAAGATAACCCACTACCAGGATACCCGGATAAATACTACTCTTTAACCAGGTACAAGGACAAAGATAACAAGCTACCCAGATATCCGTAGAAATATTGCCCTCTGCTCGGGTACTCGGAAACCGGAAAAATATTTTCCTCTACTTGAATATTCGGAAACTGAATAAAGATTACCCACTCCGCTAACCACGCAGTGGGATAAATATCAATCTCTGCCCGGGTACTTGGACAAAGATAACGCCCTACTCAGGTACCCGGGTAAAAGCAACCCTCTATCCACGTACCCGGATAAAGACTACCTGCTAATTCATTACCACTATTATATAGGCTATGTCCAAATTTATATTATGAACCGATAAAATAACTGACCAACTTGTTACAATTTACAACGAAATTGAAAATTTTAAACCGTTACATGTACAGCTAGCTACAAATATTTTAACTTTTACGAGTACAATATTTATGATGTAAGTTAAAATTGCAAACTTTGTACAAAAACTAGTAAAATTTCAAAAATTTAAATTTTCAATTCATTCAATTTTAATAAAACAACCAGCAAATTTTAAGTGGCTAGGACTTGCCGCTGATTTGTGGCAATTTTCTTTTGCTGAAAAGGTTACTCATTTTCTACATACAAAAAAAAATTGTTGAACACATTTGTATTGAAGAAAATGTGCGAAAAAATTGCCAAAAATCAACGGTAAGCTCTAACTACTTCACACTTGGACTTCCTCCTCCGATTTGTGGTGTGCGCCTTGATGTTGTCACCTATAATTTTACTTTAAATTAATGTTAATTTTTCAGATTAAAAAGTTTAAGGGCCAGTTTCTCAATGTCTGGTTAACACTTACTGCAGGTTAAACATAATGTCTAATTTTAAGATGAATTTTGAGCAATAAATGACTTATGTATATAACCAATTGAATTGAAATACAAGAAAACACCTTATAGTCATTTAGTAATTTATTTAAAATTTTTATTACAATTGTTTTGAGTTGAAATTCTGACTCTGTCTGAGGATGATGTCTATGAGACATCGAAACAATTGTAATAAAATTTTAAATAAATTACTAAATGACTATAAGGTGTTTTCTTGTATTTCAATTCAATTGATTATAGGTTAAACATAGTTGTCGACGTGATCCACACTATAACATAAAACAGGGAGTCGATAACGTCAATAGCGATGTTTAACCTGTAGTTAGTGTTAACCACACATTGAGAAACTTGCCCTAAAATGTTTATCAACATTTGCTAAAGTTCGTCGAATTTTCATAAATGTTCTACAAAGTTTGCAATTTTGATTTACATGATTTTATACATATGGGCGATTCCACAGTCACGGTTGGGACATTTGTACAGAAAAAATGTTCTTTCTTGTTTATGTGTATACATCTTTGGTTTCGGTAGGGATAAAATTTGCGAAGCTGTAACGCATATCCCAGCACAAAATTTCGAAGGGCTTAGCATGTGTATTTCAGCATAAAATTTTTATTTTCATTAGAAGCACCCTGTGTTCGCTTGCCAAATGGTTGCATACATTTAGGCATATGCATAGTAAGAGGAAATGCGCTACAATTGATTACACTGTGAGACAAATGGTATGGGTCAGTGATCGGGAAGGGTTCAAACTACCGGGGAAAGTTATATCGGTAAAAATGAAGTTATACGTGTCCCGGCAACAGTTTTAAAAAAATTTAATATTTTAGGCAAAAAATATTTTTTTTCTTCATACATTTATTTTTACCGGCAAAACTGTTGATTATATAGAAAAACGTTATATGAACAGATTAAAGGAATTGTATTTGTCAATGTTATTGTGGCTTGTTAACATTTTTTTATTTTTAATATTTTTATTGAGCTTTGTACCACGATTGTTTATTAGGAAAAATTGAAAAAGCAACAAAGTCTAAGCGGTAGAAGTTATAGCACTATTTCGGAGATCACCACATCTCCTCATCAGACTTCTTTTTTCTAGACTTCAGCAGGAATCGAACCTGCGAATTCGATGTTCAAAGTCAGAAGCGTTAACCACTG
>NW_023464395.1:0-11027 GCF_013731165.1 Rhagoletis pomonella
CGTAACTGGTTTTACACGATCCAAAAAAAAATCTCTTGTATAAATACCAAAAACATACGAAAAAAAAAGAGAATAAAAACTGGTAAGTGCTAATGAAAAGAAAAAAATTAATTGTACCGAATATCGTGTTGCTAAATATTATACAAGGTGTGTCAATAATTGACAAATTTTAAAATTTTTGTGCACCTGTTATGAGACGTTATCATTGCTCCATTTTCGGCATTTCGGCAATCATTGAGCGGCATTTTTTCAAAAGTAATTAGGGCTATTACTTGTTGGCTTATTCCAGCGATGTATGTACGTCAAAATTGACCGGAGCTGAAATCAACGACTGATTTGGATTGGTGGACGCCATATCGTAGACACCTGTAGCTGGTCCATAACTCACCTTTAGATATTTATAGAAAATGCAGCTTTTATTTAGTTTATTCCCTTACTCGTATCACTTTAATATTGCTGAATGAATTGAAACATTTTGTTAAGGTACTACCAAAATGCAAAACATTCATACAAGAAGTATTTCTTTTCTTGTATTTGCAGAAATTTTCATACGGAGCTTCAAACCGGGCAGATATGCGCCCAATACTTTACTTACTTTATACTCCGTTTGTATCGTCTCAACATGGACATGGGGGTCCACTCGTACGCTTCTTCGTTTTCCCATTCCCCACTGCACAGTGGTCTGAATACCGAATCTAGCGGGACAGAACTATTCGAACAGGTTAGCGTTGATGGATTTGTACACCACTTCGTATCCACTAGTTTATGGGACCACTAATTACAAATCTGCAGTCAGGTTTCAAAAATCCAATATGGCGGCTTCAATATGGTGGGCACATTTTTCAAAATTGATTGAATTCGTTCAAAACTTGTTCTAGGGGGTTTTCGGCGTAGCTGATTATGAATCTGATCATGAATTTTTAAAAAGCAAAATGACTGATCCAATAAGGTGGAAATTTTTTTTTCAGAACTGATTGAATTCGCTCGAAACTTGTTGGAGGGGGGTTTTCGGGGTTGTTGGGGTTATTGCCGCGATATTGGAGAAACCATTCTGAAATTTGAAAAAAAATTGTATGGATGCCATAAAAGCGCACAAAAAGAGTATTTTTTACCTTAAAGCCAAAACTTCACAGGTATAGTTTTTAAAAATTTCAAGTCGCAACTAAGCGAAACTAGTTGGTGAATTAAAACAATTTCAAGTTCACGTTGAACTTTCAGAGGTATAAAAAATATTTACTAAATTTAAGAATTTATGAAATATTTTTCTTTATTACCGATAATCACTTCTCATCATGAAAAAAAAATTGTAATAGACGCACCGTTACACTTTTAATAGCTAATCGAAATTGCACGAAAAAATTACCATTTTCCTGCTACAGCTAACTGATTTGCGTCGGTCAGCCAATTATAAGCTTAATATTTGTTTATTAATGAAGGAGATCAAAGAAGATTGAGAAGTAAGCCATGCCATTTTCACGCAATTCGCATGATCATGATTTTTAAATTTTGTTCCGCTAGTTCAGTGAATCCGACCTTAGTGCGCGAAGTTGGTATCGTCATAGGTGTTGATGGGCAATGCATGATCTGTGTTCGCAGCCCTCAGTTTTTTCAATCCTAGAGAAATAAAGTGGACTAAGTGTTTTCCTTCGTCGCTGTATGACATTTCTTTTCTAGCGAAAAATCGTTTTTCTTCTTATTTGACGATGTAACCGCCCAAGCGGTTGTGGCCGAAAAATTAGAGTCCAGAATTAACTCAGAAATTTCGTTACATTGATGTGGCAGCCAGTACAAATTACCAATTCTGTGACGTACAATAATGTCATTGGAATTAATTTCAATTGACATAAATTCCCTTTTATAACCGCTTTATTTTTATCAGCTGTCGCAATGACTGTTCTACCTGCCTCCATGTAGTCGAAACACTGTGCGGCAGTACGCGTTCACGCGGCCCTATTAATTTGTTCGACATTATAAATACTTGTAATATTTTCTGTTTCGTAATACATACAACAAAAAACAATAAAAACGAGATCTACCAATTTTTTTTTTAAATCGACCACAATTTTTCCAGATTCTACCACACAGAATTTTTTTTTTAGTCCGAGAACTTGTTAGCGCAGACTTGCTGTTTTTCATTTGCTATGTTATTCTATATACTTTTTTCTATTATTTAGGTAACCTAATAAAAATCGAAACAAATCCTTTTTGATTTCATTGAAAAGTTAGTGCTACTAAAAATAGGAAGGCTTTATTATTGTAGAAAACCCATAGAGATATCTTCTAACCTTTGATCCTCTATGCGAGTTCTTCCTACAACCTCATGCAAAGCTACATATCTAACCAATCCAGTTTAACGGTAAGAATATTGAGAAGGCGAAAGAAGTCCCGTAATCTGCAGACCAATAAAAATTTACATTCCCTTGTGAATTTTTCAAAGTTCGGGTAAAATGTTGTAACTTCATTCTCTACACAACTCTCTCAAAATCCATCTCATTTACAGGATTTTGTAGTACGGGATAATTTTTCCTGTAACTTCCTGCTAGTTCGTGTAGAATCCTGTAAGTTCATGGACTGGAAATTAGTATCAAAAGGTAAAAAATATTTATTATAACCTTAACATTTCTAAAAATATCTTAAATCTGTGTATGCCACTAGAAATAGACCTAGGCACCGCTAGTAGGTGTCATTATTGCTGTGATGACCGTAACTTCTCAGGATTCAATAAAATATCACATAATGTAATTTTGTCATGAAGATATTTCTGATAATTTAGTAGCGACATACATAAAAGAGTTGCTCTCATCTTTTGTGTGACAGTATCAAGGCAAAAAATAAGTATTTATTTATTTTTTTTAACCAAGTATGCACTCGTATTTATTCAAAAAATATTTCTTAGCAATTTATACTGAAATCGTATGCATCGTTCTCTTTCTTTAAGCAGCCAACCAGCCTATGCAGTGTATTAAGTAAGCAAAACTTCGTTCTTAAATATACTTGAAAAAAATAAAAATAAAAAAATGGTTAAATTTAGGTCGCAAAAACCATTAATTTTGCGCTGTTATACCGAAAAGTTTAATAAACTTTAAATTGCGCAGCCAACTTGTTAACTTTCATACGTAAAATGCATACATATTAGGCTGGGTCGCGAAGAATTGTTTAAAACTAATCCTACCTACCCCAGATAGAAAACTGCCTACGATAGTATTTGATGTTCAAAAACCCTCTTCTTGGAAATTCATAAACGATTCACCAAATATTGTTATTTGTGATAAAAAAAAAGGCACGTATATTTTTATTTTGAAAAAAAAAAATCTCTTTAGAGATCGCACTAGTCTGTTGTTCATAAAAACGCTGATATTTTCGAATTTTTTTATTTTCGTGATATGTTTATGTGCAGCTAAAAGTTTACTCTGGTATTATTGTAGAATATTCCCTTAGGACTCGTAATTAGCAACCCCAGAAACCCCCTGGTAACAAGTTTCAACCCATGATATTACGTACCAACCTTTTAAATTTAGCAGTCTGTTTTCGAAAGCATATTTTCAGGCGTCAAGCCCATTCTAGCTTTCCAAGACCGGTATGCAATTAACATCAGAGTAATTACATGTAAAAACAAAATTCTTTGTAAATTTTACCATACCATGAAAATAAAAAAAATTTAAAACATCAGCTTTTTTTTTGAAAACCGAACTCTTATTTTGGGCGCTTTTAGGGGGAGCCTAGCACAGACTTTTTAAGGACAACCAGCTAAAATTACAAGTATTTTCTTTCATATGACGACCGACCAGTTGTAATGTACATATGTATGTATATGCTTATATATAAGTTGTAAGAAAATGTTGCATGTGCGCCGATTAACACGATTTGTATTTGCACCGTCATCTTTCCGGTTTTCCTTCCTATCAGTGTTGAAAGAATTTTTTGGGCTGACCAGAAAAATTGGCCAAAAAAGCGGATAAAAACGACTTAAATGTTTCAACTAAAATTCACATGTTTTAATTAAATATATCACAAGTAAAACGATTAGTAAATTCATTATATAAATCGCGAAAACAGAGACTGGTAAATCCATTACAAATTATTTTTGTTTACCAAATAAAACTGTCGTTATACGTAGCTAAGCTTTAAATCAGACGTCATGCTTGTATTACTTAAATACAAAAAAGTAGTTAATTACAAACTTATGACTTTTTTCTATTGAACAATTTTTCCTCTTATATTGTAACATTTGCACTAGGTTACTTTTTGTCCTGCAAAATGGCTAGTAGTACAGAGTTTTGCACTTTTGATTAGTCAGAGGGCAATGTTTTGAGAAATGAGCGCGTAAATGCCAAAATATGAAGAAAATTGTGATCCCGGGATTTCGGGATATTTTTTCAATTATCCCGGGATTCACATTGAGTCATAACTTTTATGAATTTGAGTAAAAATTCTGAAAGTATTTAAACATACCATGAAAACATACCATGAAATAAATTCAACAATTATTAAAAATAAAATTATTTAAAATTTTTTGATAAACTGATTGTAAAACGCACATGTTTATTAAATCAGACAAATCTAAAAGTAATACATTTTCAAACTGTAATTAAAAAAACCATGTGATTGAGGAACATACACATCACAAATAACAATGTAAATACCAGGTACTTTTGAAAGTAATGATTAATAAAGAAAAAAACATTATAGAAAAATATACTTAACAAATTCTCTAACTTTTTATTCTACTCCATACAGAAACACGAAATTTTGAGGGTGAACGAGTCAAACGGACCTCAGATTCGGATTCACCGGGTCGAGCTACATGTCGGTAGGTGGGGTTGGTTAGAAGCACACACTCCTTTTTTTGCCGGTACTTTATTATTGCACTTAAAATGTGTATGTAAGAGCAGCAAATTTTTTAAATCGGGGTCTTCTGATCTTGATCTCAACTTGTTACATACAAAGCCTGCTGATGAAAAACATCTTTCGGTTTCAACACTTTTAGGCTCAACTGTCAAATGGTAGTCATTAGCCATTTGAAGTTAATTACCCGTATCTCCTCCACTACAAAATATTTGACCAGCACGTCGGATAAATTATAACTTTTTCGTTTTGAGTAGTTTGATTTAAAAAATTATGTAACTTATCCTTAAAACTCTCTGTTTCGTTTACATTAGCGACGCTGTGAGAACATTCATATAATCTTCTTCAAAAAAGGCTCAGGCTGAAATTTAAAAGTACAGTTTCAAGCTCTTTGTTAATTGCAGTCAAGACGGCATTTTACAAAAATCATACTTCAGCATTCATAAACAAGTTCTTACTATTAATTCTATATTTAAAATTTTTCGGGATACCGGGATTAATGCAAGCGGGCCCTCAAAAACACTGGGCTCCCGGGATTGGCATCCCTAGTTCATATATGTATGTATGGATAAGCGCGTATACTTATGCCTCAACTCGTATTGTTTTTCTTTTGGTTATGTCTGTTTGTCTTGCTGTAAGCCACCTGCCGCCGTGTAAGCGTGAGCAACACGTTTCTCAAAGTACATACTATTCACCGTAGAGGTGCAAACAAAATCGATTCTGACATCGATACATCGATTTTTTTTATTTTTGACATTTGAATTTTGGATAGAATCGATTAATATCTAAGAAAGCTCCTTTGCTACCTGTACAAGTCCTCTTTTTACTCGGTTTTGTGTAGCTTGCCCTGTGTGGATCAAATCTTGTTCTTGTGTCAAATCTAATAATTACGAAAAACAAATTTAGGAATTTAAAGAATCTGAGTCTGCATAAAACTTAAATGTATCAATGTATTCTTAAATTTTAGGACGTTTTGATTGGCCCTAGGAAATTATATTGACCTCAAAAGAGTGTTACTCCTTTTGGAAAATAAAAGATCGATGCCGCATCGCCTAGAATTATCATAGAGAGGGGCGATTCATGGAGAACCATTACTAAACTAAATACAAAAATTTTAGCTAGTTTCCGAATGCATTGCAGGATTTTGTTTTTAGCTTGGTCTATCTTAGTGGAAAACTTTTGTCTTTTTGTTAAGAAATCTCCAAAATCAGTTTTATAAATCGTACCGACTTCAGTGCGTATGATTTTCAGAATATTCCTAATCGTTTTTACTGAAAATTCGATTTTAATCGTTAATAATCGCTCTTTATCACACATTTTTGCAAACAAATCGGTGTTCTGTGAAAATCGACTTTTTTCCAGCTCTAATTCACCGTTTAACGTAATCAGCCACAAATGGGAATTCCCCAGCAAATCGTCCCTGCTTGGCGAGAAGAAGAACCAAAACAAAAGTCAGAAAATGCAAGAGTTTGCGTAGAACTTGCAATTACATACGTACATACGCATACATATGTATGTACATACGTACGTGCATAAAACTGCAGGTCTATCGTTAACAAAATCTTAAACAGGGTTTGATTAAGAAAGAACTTAAATAGGAGAATATTTTTTTTTTCTTTACGTGGATTATTATATATTTTTAGCTTAGAGTGAAAAGTCGCTAAGTCCATTTTTTGTTATAACTCGTATTTTAATATAGGGGGCAAAATACACTAAAAATGCATTATTTCGTATGGAGTCTTGCTTTGCTTTAAATACGAAAATTTATGAATACAAAGTCTTGAAAAATACTTGAAGAAAATGACTGTGAGAAGTTTTTTCTCTCCTGTAAAATGTGTAAAAATTAACTTTGCAACTCTTCACTCTGGTTTAGCGATATTTAAAAGATAGTAACGTATACATACATATGTACATAGTTACATATATATCTGTAACCGTCAAGTAAAGTATCCTAAGCCGAGATAGGCCATTTTACCTTTAAAGCAATACATCATTGGGTTCCCAAATAATATTTTACCGATCAACTAGACACAGGTGTACTTTAGGAAGCCCCTTAACTTAATCTGTTTTAATTCAAAGTCAAACGTTCTGAATTCACTTAAGCTACTTTGATTGACTCGAAAAGATTGACATATTTTCCGCATATGTATAAAATCTTTAACAAGTAATTAACCAGTTTTTGGATTCAAAGTATAAACTAAACCATATTTCCTTCCACCATACATTTTAATTTAATTGTCGAAGCAACATTCATTAAAATTTTTTTCTAACTGTGAAAAACTCCTAAGAAAACTTATTGCCTTTCGAAGGCGGCGTAAAATTGTTTTAATTTTTTTAATTTTTATTTTTAAACAGATGGAGAGTATCGAAGGCCCTAACCCCTTAAGTGCGAAACTTTAACCCACTAATGAAGTACGTATTTCGTCAGTAGACCGTTTGAGCCCCTTGCACTTAAATGTTCATGTCGACCGGGGTCTTGGTTCCTAGCCTTAGCCCTCAATTTGTACGTTAACTAGTCTTTATCACTGATTGCTGTTCACGTTTGCTTCTGTTTGGTAGCTGTTCGCTTGTCCGCAACTGCTGCATAATTTCTGCTGATACACTGTAGACCGCCTACCACGCCTTCCCGCACTCGTCAGAAAGCTTTGTTTTAACTACATACGTCGCATAGTGGGACGTCACCATATAAGCTGCGGCCAAAAGTAGTAACCGTACTACAAATTCGTTGAAATTTTCTATATGCAATTAGAAACAAAGAAGTGTGGAAAATGGTAAATGTCGACGCGCTGCCACTTCTTGTGGGCGGATTTGGTAAATGGTATCCGATTTGGATGAAATTCAGAGTACATGCTGGTTTTAAGCAAAAAAGCATAAATGGTTGAGATCGATCAAGTAGTTTTTGAGATATGCATATATCTATAAGTGAGCGGTGCTACCCCCATTTTCCTAAAAATTCCTGAAAAACCACTTCTTTGCTAAAGAACGATTGTTTATGTATATCAATTTTGAATAAATATTGATGAATTCCTTAGCCACACTGCTCAAAAAATCTGAAAGTCCGGTACATAAACAATATAAATTCAAGGCCGTATTTAAGAAAAGTCTTCTAAATTCGAAAATTTTACTGTGATTGAAGTTAATGAGGTATCATTTTATTTGGAAATAGACTTAATTTTGGACATTACTACATATTTTGAAATTGTGGAAATTATCAATGGTCAAAATTTAAAAAAATTAAGAGAAATATGTTTTTTTTTTTTTTTAATTTTACCCCATAAAAAATCCCAACAAGCCAAGTCCGAAAATAGATTATTAAAGACCATTTTAAATGCCTATATATCCTCTTCTCAGATGACATTCGATCTTTGAAATCGAGTCAAAAATAGTCATTCAAGAACTCATAAATCTGCAAAACCGTATTTTTAACCTAAATCGACAGGTCGCGCCCTCTAAATGACCTTTAAAATATCTATAAAAATAGGCAGTACGAATAAAATTAGGGGGTCTTGAAATTTCAAAAAAAAAAACATATTCGATGAGCACGCTAATGTACATAGGTATGCACATAAATACATTTTGTTTTTGTACCTGCGTTTGAAAATATATTAAGGGAGTTCAAGATTTGTAGCATTTTAGATGTTTTTTAACCCATTTGGCCATAATGCGTGGTTTGGTTGAAATAAAGTGCGCCAGATAGTTTGACGAATATTTGAGACCATCTGTGACAGAACTGTTTGAAAGTGAGCAGTCAAATCAACAGAACAGAAAAACCAAAAAACACTTTTCAGCTATCCTGGAGCGCAGTAAAGCTAAGCGTCAAAAGTTAAAAAAAATGCTTTCCTAGCACAGCAACAGCAGTTTTTTAATGTATATTTAACTTTTTCAAACACTGTTTAGTACTATAGTAGAGTTTGATTTTATTTGCCAAAAGATTAAATTTATTTGCCAAAAGATTAATTTTATTTGCCACAAAATTAAATTTATTTGCCAAAAGATTAAATTTATTTGCCAAAAGATTAATTTCATTTGTCAAAAGATTAAATTTATTTGCCAAAAGATTAAATTTATTTGCCAAACCATTAATTTTATTTGCCAAAAGTTTAACTTAATGTGTCAATGCTATATATCCGCACAAGTATAAAAATTAATTGCGACAGATTCAAAATTTTGCCTTAAAAATTTATTGTTTTGCATTGTATCTACTTTAAGCTCGTCCCATGAAGGCAAATATGCGAGTTAATAATGCGCGTTGCTCACTTCATGGTTTGGCTTAAGAGCGGACATTTTGCTATGAATCTGCGTACCTGCTTTTTCAGAATTTGCGAGTCCGTTTTTATTAGTTTTGGCCTCTGTAGTCCCATTGTGCGTCGTTGCTCACTGATTAGCTTCACTGATCACTTGCTCTGCATCTTCTCGAGTCTCCGACCTGCAAATCTCGCTAAATGGATGTTTGGCGTGCCACCAACTATAGAGATAACTTTTAAAGCAGCCGTGCCCGCTGACAATTTTCGTAAGGTGTAGCCTCCATTTGTGTTAAACCATTGAGCCACACACCATATACATACATACATATGTATTATAATTCGCAGTATGAGGCCGTAGAGTATACCGTAGTATCTTTGATGTGATTACTTTGTGTGTCGCTTTACACTATATGTGAAGGCTTTTAATGTAGCCTAACACTTTCAGGGCTTATTATTCCAATTTTCCAATGCATTAAATGTGACAAGAATCTAATCGACTCTGCGTCTAGCGAATGCAACACATTCTCAGAGCATATGTGAATATATCCTGACATTTATGTATCCACCTTACAGGAGCCACAGAAATTAGTGTCTAGAATTCTACTCAGGTGATATGGAATGAAACAGAGTGCTTTAAAGCGTAAAGAATGTTCGAAGCTTCTCCCTGCCTAAATTAATGATTTTTTCGATTTCGAGCTCCCTATTGATGACTAGATAAACTAGTTAGCTTGATTCTATACTTATCATTCAATCTACATATTGCATATTTTAAAGTATTTGTCTACCCAATTTTTCACGGTTTCACTTGTGATTGCTTTCATTTGCTCAGGAAAGGGTACTGGTTATTATTTTGTGCTTTTTTATTCTTGAAGCCTAGTGCGTTTATCTGCCCAATTGTACCGATTTTTAAGTTTTTTTTTCAGAAAGGTTTGCAATTTGGATCCATCTGAATATCAAACCTATAAGTTACGTTTGTTATATAGGATCAATATACCTACCAAATACCTCAAATTTCCTAGAGTATTTAAGAATAGAAGGTCGGTAGGTATATACTTAGAAAACTTTGTAGGCACCAAATATTTATTTCATTATTAATTTATTATATTTTTATAGTAATTCTTTTAACAAATCTAGCCTTTCCAAAAAATAGTGTCTGAAAATTATGGGTATTTAGATATGTATATATTTATGTATAAAATTGGCTTTCGGTGTTAATAGGTTTTATATACATATGTATTTATTGTGGCAATTCGACCGAATACAGTCCATTGTACAAAAAAAAAAAATTATTCAAGTATTAATGAGCGCAATTTTATTATCTGCACACAATTGAGCACAATCACGCAATGCGCGTTATTTAAAGAACTTTGTGCACAATTTCTCAAAACTCCATTAGAATTGTAATAATTCTTATAGCAATCTGTACTATTATAATTACATTTATACTTAGTATGCATATTAGCATGGCTCTTAAAATATCAACATCATGGAGCAACCCTCTATTTCGTTCTACATACAAAATAGAGACATCAATGAAAATTTCAAAAAAAAAAAAATTAGGGATTTGAACCAGGCTTTGAGAGTATTTATTGTTTTTTAAATGGCTAAAATTGAACAAAAATAAGACTTTGACCAGCTATAACTCAGCGAGTTTATGAATATATATGAATAAGCTTCAATGATATGTCAAATTTAACAGATTTGAAGTAAAAATTTTGTAAAATTTTTAAATCCTGGCAGTGACGCCTAATATTTTTTTTTTAATTTTGAAATTTTCATGGCAGAGCAAAAGAAACGGGCGCCCCATAAAAAGTTTAGATGCTGATATTTTTAAGGACCACCCTAATTTATGTATATATGTAGGCATTATGGTCGAGTATCATTTCTTTGTGTCTAAGATTTCATTCATAGGTATCTACTACATACATACATATAAAA
>NW_023464396.1:0-11026 GCF_013731165.1 Rhagoletis pomonella
ACACACACACTAATATAAAGCTGGTTGTGTGTAAACACATCTACGGTCGGTTCGCATCCCTGGTCGTATTTGCAAAGCAAAGTGTTAGCGTACGACAGCTATGAATACACATTTATTACTATGCTGTGCTATTTCGAGGGGTTAAATAAAGTCTTTTCTCATATCACATTTATGACATAATAAATAAATGCTGAAATGCTCGGCTGCCTTTGTCGCATTTAAATTTTAGAGTGACTTAAGAAATAATAGCGATTGCGTGTTTAATGATCCTTGCCAGAGAGCACAAATAACCAACATACATACATACATACATACATATGCGCAAGCACAAACAATCGTGCACTTATAGGTACGCACACTATGATAAATTTTTAATGTCGTCTTTATTATTAGAATAGATGGCATCTACATTGAGCAATTGTATCCTCTCTTCATTTACTCAGCCTCTACTCTTAAAAGAGCAATCGTCCAGCCATTAGCGCGTTAATGACGAAAACGGATGGCTATTATCTAAGCAAATATTGGGCTGCTTCGTGCTCTCATTAGCCCACACACAGTGCCAGCGTTAAGCCAAAGTAACAAACAAAGCGAACAATTGAGCATTCGTATGCCCAACTGGCGTCCAACAGGGCGTATGAGTTACCGAAAACGCCTGCGAGGTGAATGCGTCCAACAAATGCCATTGAAATTGGGCAATGGGAGCAACTGTGCGATTATGCTAATCCGTATATGTATTGCTTATGCTTTTGCTATGCTTTTGCCTGTAGTAAGCCTGTAGGAAAATCTGAACCTGCATGGAAATACACTTTTTAAATAAAATTAATTTTTTTTTAGTGCTTGGCCAAGCTTCTCTCCTCCAATTTGTGCTGTTATTACACAAGGGTAAAGGAACCTACAGTTTTACGCCGCCTCCGATTGGCAAAACGTTTCAATGGGAAATAAATAGCTTTTAGCCACTTGAAATTGTAGTTTCATAGGGTTATTTGAAACCTTAAAATTTCGATTTAAAAAAATTTTCGCTCAATTTGTTTTAATAAGCTACCATGGAAACCATGTTTGTCAGAACTCCAAAGCTGTTGATAAAATATTTTTTTTTTTGATATTTTACTTTAGTTTATTTGGCCTATAATAATATATATGGTTAGGAACATGACAACCATAATAGCATTAGTCGCTTCAGTAGTCAGCAAGAGCCCTAAAAACATTTTTATTCATTCATTATTAGCATCACTGCTGGAATTGTCAAAACCGGCGTCACCGCCAACACAACGCAACCACAATGTTATATCTATTCTGGCCTCGATTCTTTAGGGGAAAGTCACAATCAAAGCAGTCGCATTTAACAAAGTAAATTGAAATGGGCTATGACACGAAAATACTGCGAGCCAAATAGTTGGTAACAAAAGCTTAATCACAGCTAATGAAGAGTGAGGTGCTTGTCGGCAAAGTTTCACTGCTCTGGGTGCTTTTCCATAGATTATGCGAGCGTTTGTTAGTGTGTGTGGTGACTTCGAACTATTGCGCAGCTTATATTGAAAGTTTAGCAACATATAAAGGCATGGAAAAGATATATTTGGAGTTGCATTCGAGTTCTATAACTCGAAATCTCCTCACATACATATACTAACTAAAAACAAATCAATATATTTAGTTTCATTTTGAAAAAAATAATAATTAGCTAGTTAGTTGCAAATTTTATTATAGCAACACCGTGTCTTTTGTTCTACTTGACCTAAAACTGTTTGTATTCCGATGTTGAAGTCTCTAAATTTGAAACCAAAAATAGTGTCTGCTTGTCCTATGATTGCCAGAAGTGTCCTAGTGGACGATATTCTGGTATTTAAGTCATCGACCCGAAACGAAATAAATACCTACTTTAGTATTTGTCCATCAAACGTCAGACTGCTACAAATGAAAATACCTGTCAGGTATTTCGGCTTAAATTTCATTGGTTATTGATATTAACGATTTTAGTATTTATTATTTATCAATTTTATTATCGGTATTTTTATCGATTTTGTTGTCGATATTTTTATAAATTTTTTTATCGATTATTTATCGATTTTATTACCGAATTCGTATCGATTTTGTTATCGATTTTAGTATCGATTTTGTTATCAACATTATTTATCGATTATATTTATCGATTTTGTTATCGATATTAAAACATATATGCAATCGCCATCGATTGGTAAGGATTGGTCACTTATTTTCATCGGTCATAAGCCGTTTTTTTTAATTACATTTTTAAAATAAGGGTTGAAAATCGTATGTGCTTTGTACAGATGTGGATATGTGTTAGAGATGTACATTTTTCGATTTTTACGATCCCAGAATTTTTGGGATCTCGTTATTACAATCCTGGGTTCTGGGATTAGTCCCGAGAGCTAGATATTCATTATCTTGCTACAACTTAACTCGAAAAAATAAATTAAATCAATATTGTTTGAGAAGCTCACTATACCTTTTTGATGTCAAAAATTGTAAAGTAACTTTTAATTTCAGTCTCTGGTAAAAAGTGATACTTCGCTACTCAATAGCCATAAATTACATTTGTCTACAGCAAAAGTACTCATTAGATACCATTATCCAATTCAAATGTAGATTTCGCTGATTTCGAAAAAACGAGCTAATTTTTATTTATATTTTTAAGTTATCGAGATACTTGCAATTTACCGTTATTCAGCTAAAAAGTGGTTCATACAAAGAAAATGAACAACCTTTATATGAAATAAGACAAATGAAAGCTAAACAAATTCTCCATAAACCGCATTTGTATATACTATATGTACATACATAAATTTTCGATAGGCCTGCTAGTTTCTGAAAAATTAATAAATAATTTTTTTGATGAAAAAAAGAAACTTTAATAGGAAAAAAACAGCTTCTGTGCACATTTTTTTATTTGTGTTAAAGAAGGTTCTGTTAAAAAAAAATCCAATTAGTAGTGAAGAAAATGCTTGGGTAAT
Source organism: Rhagoletis pomonella (assembly GCF_013731165.1). NCBI lineage: Eukaryota > Metazoa > Arthropoda > Insecta > Diptera > Tephritidae > Rhagoletis > Rhagoletis pomonella. The sequence continues at coordinate 2,970 of NW_023464396.1, forward strand.
TAAAAAAGGTGTGAGTCGTCAAATGAAAATTCTCAAAATTTTTTTTGTATGAAATATGAGCCGGAAAGAATGTTACTTATACGCCATGTCCAATGAGTTTTTAAAAATTTCCAAACGTAAAACAACTATTAAAATAGTTTTATTGAATTTATTGCACTTTCTTTTGCTTTAAAAAACCGTGTATTTTCCTATTTTTGTTTAATTTTGGAACGCAAACATCTTCAAGCAGCATTTGACAAATGAAATATGATAGCATGGGAAAAATAATAAAACCCCTTAGATTCAGCATAAGAAATGCTTACTCGCATTAAGAAAAACATATCTTGTTTAAGACAATATCAAAAGAATTTCAATAGTACGCTTCTATGTACATACAAATGTACGCATGTATGTATGTTTATGCGTTTAAATTTTATGACCTGAAAAATTCACTCAAGTTATTATGAAATCATCAAAACTTTCATTTGAAATAACATTAAGCGGCAAAAAGTGGATAAAGCAAATAAATAAATACTTAAAAGTTCATCGAAGAGACGACATACATACACACTTATATGAGTAAGGAACAAGGCGCATATAAGGTTCGGCGAGTGCAAACACATTCAATATTTATGCTTATAATTTTTGGGTCAATAATTTTGTGTAGAAAGTGGCCATAGCACAAATTCAACCACGGTGCAATGAAGCAACAAAAATAAAATAAATAAATAAAGGAATACCAAATAAAGATAATTTAAAAAGCAATACTTCAAAAGAAGCTAATAAAAGCATGAAGAAAAGTCGTGTGTGACATTTGAGAATTTTTGGAAGAAATACCGATAAATGTTCTTGGGAGAAACACCAAAGACCCCATTGATACTTTTGTATGTGCATACAGCAGTTTTTATATTCCACTTCCGCATCTCTGCGCAATTCACTCAGCATTTCTGTTTTCCTTCTTTTTTACGTTTTTTTTATTAGGGAGAAATTTTTCCTTCATTTTTATGCTGGACAATGCCGTCAAACTATTTTCGCTATGTATACGCATACATATTCGTATTTACAGCTATACAACACTCTTAAAAAATAAACTAAAAGAGCATGAATCAAAAACGCAAAAAAAATTTTAAGAATATAAAGAAAACTTACAAAATACTCCACTCGACACTCACCGACACCGCGAGTCAAAAAGGCAAACGACCAAGTTTGAAGTTTTATGACTAAAGTTTTTAAGTTTCTTCAGCAGACAAAGAATAAATACACGTATTTATTCGGGAAAAATGTTCCAGCTTTCACTCAACATAACCGTAACTCAATAGAATTGTTTTGATAGTTGTTATTGGCAAGTTTCGTGTTACATACTTCTTTATGCTTTATACACTTAAAATGTGGTGCAAATGACTGATGGCCGGTTCTTTGCTCAATAAACATCATTTCTTCATTTACGGTTACTTGTAGTTTACATAGACTTATTATATTTATTTGATGAAGGTGTATCATTTTATTATTATATAATATTCTTTCACATGGATTTTTGAATTTACTGCTAGTTTCTCTGTACAAAGTAGCCAAATGAAATGTGAAAAAATGACGAATTTTCTTTTGATGTTGTCGAGCTATGGGGAATGCTGGTGGAGTGATTGTGCTTGCCCAGTTGAGTACAAATTTTATGAGTACAGACTTTAGTAAAATATGTATGCCTGTATATTGATTTAAGGAATTGTAGTACGCATAATTAAGAACAACCTTTATGATCTTAAAAAGTCATTTCATACACGCCTTATTACTATTTTTTTATTTTTAATTTAAGTTATTCTTTAGCTCGGAGAATTATTTATCCCAACTATCAAGCTATAAAGCCATTACGAAAACTGAATAAAATAAAATTAAAAATGAAATGAAAGATCCTTAAAAAAAATTTAAAATTGCAATGATTACTTAGGAAAGTACCAAGAAGGCAACATTAGCTTTGTATTACTCTCCCCAATTTTTCGGTAATTTCAGTTTGCGTGGGATATCGGAGAATGCACCGGTTTTTGTGGCGAATTTCACCTCGTTCAATTCTAGTGTAATAAAGTTTCAAGTGGCCAAAAATGACCAATGATTTTTTAAAATTTTGCTTGTCGCATTTGCTTTCATATAACAAATAAACGTAATTTATTTTAATATGGAAGAAAACCACAAAAACTTCGGCAAACAAATTCTAAACCGAACATTTTTAGACACTTGAAACTTACATTATTTTATTATAATAGAATTAAGTCGTCTACAAAACGGCAGACTCAAAATATTTCTGGAAAATCGAGTTAAAAATCTCGAAATTTTTTCGAAAGTTTGCTGATTTTTTTCAAATATTGCATTTTCAAACTTGGATTTATACGGTATTTGTTAAAAAATTAACTATATTTTTATCAAAAAAAAAAAAATTAAATTAAATAACAAAATGAAAATAAATGCTGCGACTTAAATTGTTTCGACCATTGTATATACGTAAATATTATATAAAGATTTTTTATTATTTATTCGTTAACTAACTTTATAAAAGTTTAGTTTGGCTTATGAATACATAGATGAATTAAATTTAAAAATTAAATAAACAGAAAAACCAGCAATATATCAAAATGCATTCAATTTATTTCTTTTATTTTTTTTTGCAAGTAAGGAGATATCTATCGGAGGAGATATCAAATCCGGGAATTTCTTTGTCGAAATCGGGGAATTCCCAAAAATGAGTTTGGCTACACTGGTCATAAGCAGCTATGCATTAGTGGTGTGGTGGAGTAGACTCTCCATCAATAGAGTGGGAAATTTGCTGGCAAAACTTCAGAGAACGATTGCCGTGTGCTGCACGAGTGCTCTCTCTACAATACTTGGCACTGTTCCGGACGCACTGCTGCGCTTACTAATGTCACTTTGAGTCTTCATACGTGAGGAAGCCTTATAGGCCAGACTAAAAATAAACAGATTTTGGTATAACACCGAAAGGGGCGAGGCGGAAATCGCTGGTGGCAAAACTAGAAGCAGTATTTTCAATGCCACAGGATAGTACACCACCATTAACTTTATTGAGGGCATTCTATAATATTGATTTCCCTAAGGCTGATTGAGCCCGTACTCACACATTGTCCAATCTTTACTAATGGCTACAGAACTGACAAGTCTGTTTAGCTCACTTCCGGTCCAAACGACCGACTTTTACAATAAAAATATTTTCACTAATTGCAAAAGTCTAGGATCAATTAAAGTTCGAAGGCCATTTAGAGGTTGAAACAGGCACTTTCGAGACAAATGTTTCAAACAAAAGTTACACTATTTTATTCTCACAATCCGAATCTGTTGTAAAAACATGTATGTCTAATATAAAAAAAATGGACTTCCGGCCAGTTTAAACTACTTCTGGTCGAAACCGAAAGTCGGTAATACCACCAAAAAATGGAGCTTCTCCAATTTTGTAGATCAAATTTAATTAATTAATTGATTAAAAAAAAACATTTCCCTCCATTTTATAGCGGGTAAATGAGCGGTCTAGGTCACCCTGTATATAAATCTGCAACTGCGATTTATAAAGAAATAAAAACCCAATATACTTACATACATAATTGCACATAAAAGTGTATGCGTAAAGGAAAGGCTTAAGGCGATAAATTTTGTGTACACAACTTTTTCCCAGCACTTGCGGTGACTAGTTGGCAATAAAAGTGCGAATAAAATAGTAAATGTAATAAAACTTAAAAACTTTATATTAAGTTAAACAATAAGATAACCCAGCAAGATGTAGAAACTCGCGGACAGACTGGCGACATCTGTCGAAATAACTGCAGCAATACAATGGCAGAAGTTGAAAAATATTGGTGATAAATATTTAAACATACACACACACACACACACACACATACATATATATATGTATATTTCTTAAGCATAAAACTTCAAGACCAAATGAAGCCCGACTTTTTGGTGTCTTTTTGTGCAGTTTTACGTTTTATATGCAAAAAAAAAAGAGAAAAATTGGTGGGAGCAAACTAACTACTTTGAACTCGGAAATGCAAGCGCAGAAGGGTGAAGAGCGTGAGGCAAAATATAAACAAATAAAATAGAAGTAAACAAAACAAAATACTCGTAGCATAAACTTTTTATTTATAAGAGTACAGCTAGAAGGAAAAAGGAATGAAAGTAGTAAAAGTGAAAATATGTTGTGAGCAAACAAAGAGGAGCAGTGAGAGCGGTGTGGCAGTGAAATGTAAGTAAAAAGTTATATATTTATGTACATATATAAATTATGTAGTTGGTAACGCTGGACTGCGCTTATAAATATTTTTTTATATTTTTATTTTTATTTAGTTTGCCTTGTAATGACAAAACTTGGCTTTCCCCAACTAACAACTCTCTCTCTCTCTCTCTCACTCGTGCAGTACAGACAAATTGTACATACATACATACATACATATATTTATAAATTTCTCTTCTTGTTAAACTATTCGCTGCTGTTGTTGATGTTTAAGTTTTGCTTGTAGTTTAGTTTTGCTTTAGATTTGCTCGAGTGCAACAGCAAATAATTCAACGTTGTTGAAGTGTGTGCTGACTTGAGTGTACTGGGATAAAATACTATATCTATGTAGTACATACCAAACATATTTGCGCATGTATTTATTAGTACATATTTTTATCTAGTTTGCCTGTGCAATGGTTACTACTATTTTGACTTTTTCAACGTCTTTCTTGTTATGCGTTGACCCGTATTAGTTGATAAGAGTGGACGGACGCATGCAGAGATAGAAATAATTGGAATTCATCAAGTAACTTTTAAATTTATTAGAGTTATTAAGAGTGGGTAAATTCTTTACTTTATGGTATTTTATTTGTCTTATATGTACATATGCTTGAAAGGAATTTTCTCCAATGCATGAAGATATACGCAATTGTGAGGAAATCTAATGTGGACTTCACAAGTTCGAGGGCAAGCTTTTTTACGTCAATTTGCGTTCGGTTTGGACAGTGCCGGGCAATGGTAAAGGTATTGGCTGGCCTTCTCTTCGTCCTCGCCGATACAGCTTCTCCAGTAGTCGTTCCAGGGTTCGATCGAACCTCGGAACCTTCGGAACGATGACATTGCGGAATCGTAGGTATCGAAATCGCCGCGGAATTGGCGAATGAAGGCCCATCGTCTATACGTGTGGGGCCGTAACCCTTTTGTGCACTCAGTTGGCGCTTCTCAAGGCTCATAATCAATGCGTGGGTAAACTCAGAACGCAGTATGTACTGCGAAGATATAGATGGCCTTAGATAGGCCAGATTGTTTTGGTTATCCTTATGATAGGAAAGATATATATCTCTTGAACAGAGCAAACATCATGTTGCTTATTGGCTTACCGGCCTTTATCACCAGCGCTCTCGCATGCACGGGATTGATCTTTCCACAGAGTTGCATTGCCGTCTTTGCCTTGAAGACAAGTAGACGTTGGAGCACACTATGCATGATTGTCCAGCATTAGCCAGACTAAGAGCGCAATACTTTGGTTCTTACACATTCAACTCTTAAGGATGGAAATTCGTCTACTAAGAAATATTCAGCTTTTATTATCATAGGGATACAAAAGTTATTCTAGGTCGTGTGGTGCCTTGTTTCAGTTGCACCCAAAAAATTAACTTTACATTTATATAACCTGTTCAAATGTACATATATTTCTGAGCGATTCACAGCTATGTTTCCTAATGAATACTTTTACAACCTCCAAATTGCGAAGGTCAAAATAGGTATTTAATTTCACCTATTTTCTTACATAAAATAGCTATTTAACTAACTCATTTACAACAAGCTGTAAGAACAAAGCATACGCCACCACTCATACGCTACCTCCTCCCTTCATCGTAAATCCTTCATCCGTACTTCAAATTCCATTTGTAATCACTCTTAATCATTAGCTTAGCAAAGAAATATTGCCTTGTTAAAGTTATAATTATGTGCGCCAAGCCATCACGCTTACGCATAGAAAAGCACGCATATGCGAATGCTTATACATATGTATGTATGTATGTTAATACATGCCCAGTCGGACTATGTTGCTTCCAAAATGTACTTACAGCATGGCCCTTTTTCCACTAAGAAGTAGTTTCAAAGACAAAAACATATTTTAATTCGCTTTTATACAGGCGTGAAACAGAGCAAAAGAGGGTTCTTTGAGATGATAATTTAGAGTTTTTTAACCTCGTCCGCTTGGGCTTATTTGCCGAATTCAAAGCATTACTTGGTGCTGATTTTAGCAGTGAAGTTTTCACGAGCCACGAGCCGATTTTAAGCATGCCATTATATTTACTAACTTTTTATGTAGAAATTTCTCATGAAAAAATTGGTACCTAAATAGGCATTCTTTTCGAAACCACATTCCGCACGTGCCGACTGGGCATATGGGCAACTTGTACACGCTGAAAACTCATTAATATTCATTAATCACAGCCGAATTTTAATTTAATCTTGCCCGCATTCCGGCTATCTTCCTGCCTTTTGCTGGATCTAATTTTTATTTTATTTTATTTTTTATTATTTTATTTCTTGTTTTTGTATATTTTGCTGTTGCTGTTTTCAAGGCAAATTGTGTCATCAAATTTTTCTTTGTCATTTAGTTAACTGGTAAAGGCCTTGAAGCAAACTGATTTGCTAGTTCGAGCTAACTTACATACAAATATACTGTACATGTGTATGTATATGTACATATATGTTTTACATTTGATTGGCTTCTTTGAATTAAGTTTTAAGCGCGCTTTAAACCCAAATTAATATCACAAAAATGGATGCTGCCGGTTTTTCCAAAATACTGTATTTATACTAAAAAAAATAATTGTTTTTGCTACCTTAGTTTTTTAATATACGGAAGTCGTTTACATTTCATTGTCGCTGATGCAAAACAATATCAGCTAAGTAGCAGCAAATTGTTAGTGGAAGCAACTTTTTAAAAATGTATAAATGTATATATCGTCACCTTAATTAAGAAAGGCCCTAACCAACAAACTTTTAATTTTATAGGAGAAGCAAAATACATTATAACAAGTAATCTTTAGCAAAAAAAAACCCGACTTCAATATATATATTTTATGATCCAATGATCGGGTCTAAATCAGATTAGTATGTGACCCTCCCAGCCTTAGCTTTCAAAAAATTTAAAATTTTTTCTGATAAGGGTCGACACACAACATTTATACCAGTTTTGGCTATTTTCCTTTTGTTGTCGTTTAATGCTTATTATTTTTTTTATTAAAGCCCTTTTAATTATATAATACTTCAAAACCATATATGGTAAATAAATGCACATTTGAAACTTTTTAGAAAAAGTCAACAAATTTTCACAACCACAAGAAACTTTTTATTTATAATTTTATGGCTTTATTCATAAAAAATAAAGTAGGTATGTTAAGTGCCTAGTTAGAAGAGGCTAAGAATTCGCGTTGGCTTGATAATAATCAACAATGCTTTGTAGATACTTCAAACTAAAAAAGTGTTCTTTTGCAACTGTGCTGAAATTTTCTAATGTTTGTACAAGGCTAGAAATTCGGATTTACGTGGCTTTTTTAGTTAGACCATACCCATAGTACCAGGACTTTCGTTATTTATTTGAAAAATTATTTAAAAAAATTACTAATACATACTCCTATTTTACAAATTTTTAATTTTTTTTATATGGCGTTACTGCGAAACGGAATTTTTTCGCAGTAATATATGCGTATATAATTTTTTTTTTCGAAAAAAGAACTCGCGTTACGCATACGCCTAGTGGTCGGAGAATTGAGAAAACAGGGAACTATATTAGTGAATTTTTCCGAAACACCTGGCTGTGTTAAAAACTCGTTCATATTACAATAGATGAGGTTATCTTATAGCGGAGAAAGACAGAGTTTATCTCGTGCGAAAAAAAAACCTCTATTCGGTTACTGGTGTTCGCTTATAAACGTATAAATTGAGCAACCTCTCGAAATGCTTTAGCAAAAAGCCATTCTGATTGGAGATTGGCACGGAATATAAGGAGCTGCGGAAGCCATGCAGGTAAAAATGGCAAAATATCGGACATTTTGCCAGTATCGGAAAG
>NW_023464397.1:0-11023 GCF_013731165.1 Rhagoletis pomonella
AGTGATCGTGTGGCACTGATCGCCACTAGCCCAGATCGCTTAAGCGGCGCATTAAATGCACACTACCCCTTTTTTTTGTAAGCTTAAAGTGTAGACGTTTTCATTTTCCAATTGGGAGTAATTACGGACAACACAATATTTCTGATTTTTTCTTCATTGCATTTCTTGATTTTTGTTTGTTTTGTTGTTTTGCAATTTCTTACTGTATTTATTGGCATTTTTCCGGTTGTTGATGTGGTATGGTATGCGAGGCTTTATGGCGCCACACAGCTGGCATGCCAGCATGTTGCTTGAGTTGCAATGTTTAAGCTGAAAGCAACGGATGATCATGTGTCGCCCAGACTTGATTGGCGGTTACGTTGATCACTGATCGTTGATCACTAGTTTGTGGCATGCACTCGTACATAATTATGCCAGCGGCGGAAAAAGTAGGTGTTTAATGACCGCAAAGCCACGCCACGTGGGAAAATTGCGACAATGTAAGATGGAAAGGTTTGAAAAAGCGTGAAATTTAACAGAGGAATGGTTTAAAAATTGAAATTAAAACTGCATTAGATAAGGAAAATTTGAAAAGCATTTGAAATCCATGTATCCAAAAACAACATTTTTACAAAATCTAATATTTTTATATGTACATAAAAACGTACAGCTTTAAAGTAAGCTAATTGGAAAACAAATCAAAATTATAGTATCTCCGTAATTTATTTCATATTTTTTCTGAACTTATTATAATAATTTTTTGATACTCTTGTTCATAATTGAGTCCGTAAATATTGGCTAAAGTTTGTTTGAAATGGAACATTTGACCAAAAATTTAAAATATACAAATTTTAATAAAATTTGAAACTACCAATTTGTATTTACATTTTTTAAGCTGTAAAAACAATTTTTTTTTAATTCTAGGTGTAGGCTATATTTTAGATCGCGAAATCCAAATCGTTTGTTACAGTTAAAATTTTTGTAATTTTTTTTCTAACCTCAAAAAATCATTTATAAATATGTATGTAACTCAAATATTAAGCCTCTCTGAGCTGAGAAAAAATGCCAGCTTGAATTCCGATTTCAGATTCGAATACAACGCCCTAAAATCTATCAAAAGAAAAAAATTATTAATGAGCTGTGGAATTAATGGAAATGCAACGTGACCCACAAAAAAGGGGTTATTGTGTGGCTATTTTATAAAATATAAAATCTATTCGAAAATATACTGATGAAAGCAATTTTTTAGATCTCTAAAGTATTAAAATAACAAAAAATTAAAAAATTAAATTTGACCAAATAATATAAAATGTAATACAAATTTGTAAGTCAACGAAATCGATAAACAGCAAAGCATTATTTTAATTTTTCCGCTTAAATAAGGAAAACGATAGCCTTTTGAAGAATTAAAAGTAAAAATGTGTATTTTTAAATTGTTTAAGTGTTATCGTTATCGGAATTTTTATCGATATAAATTTTTATCGGTTTTACTGGTATATCTACCGAAAATTTAGATATCACTGCTATTGGCGTTGTTATCGATATTTAGTGTTATTGTTATCGGAATTTCGATCTTTGCTGTAATATTCATCAGATTATTATGACTATCGTTGTTATGAGCATTGTTATCGTTTTTTACTAAAAGGGTTATCGGAATTTTTATAGGTATAGAATATCGATCTTTACTAATTTAGTTGTCTAAATTCTTATGGCTATCATTGTTATCGGTACTGTTATCAACTTTTAGGGTTTTTTATTGTAATCGATCGTATATCGATATATAGTATTATAATAAGCAAGGTCTCAAAAATTGTATTTTTGTAAGAATGTAATTTTATTGCATATTACGACAGAATGTCCATCCAGGAATAATCTTTGTTCGGAAAACTTATTCTCTAAGGCAACAAACCTCTAGAAATGGGCGCGGTAGTTTTAGGACTAAATTTAATAAAACGCAGATTTTACTGTGGATTTCCCTTCGTTAAAAACATTTGATCCACAAGTTATTTTCAAAATCGAAGAATCTTCTAGAATTGGGCGTGGCAATTTTAAGAGCAATTATCCATTAGATTGTGTACTTTGGCAGAATATTTATTCACTAACAATGTTTGTTCCACACCGTTTTTTTTTAAAGCGAAGAAAGTCTCGCTGTGAAGTTATTGCAACTGCGTATTCAAAACAAATGTTTCCTACAACCTGCAAGCTATTCTGCTGCTGAATAAGCTTCCTAAACTGGTAGAACCTAGATCGGCCCTATTTTAGCAGAACTTAACTTATATGACCCCTTTCTGTCTGTCTTATATCCATATATACCTCCAGGCGGGTAATTGAGCTACTTTTTAATTTCAAAAAAAAATAAATATTGAAAGAAAACGCCCCAGAAACAACTTAAACCACTAGAAAGTGAATACGAAATCAGCGCAAATCCACATTAACGACACGCGTTGCAGTTCAAGTTAAATTGTAAACGCTTTTGATACAGTTATTGCTGCAATTTTCCACTGACTTTGGCACAATTTCAAATAAAAACTAACGCTTATCCAAAAGCCCATTACCAAACTGGCCCAAATCTGCATTTGCGATTTAGACCACACGAAACAAAAGCGGAAAATGCGAACAAATAAAGTGAAATAAAAATTAAATATCAACTAAGCACAATCAAGCAAGCGCACATCAACTGCCAGCGTTGCTATGCAAAGCAGACACGTTCGCAAGCAAGCGAAAACAAAAAACAGTTTCGTTTTCATTAAATGTTTGCAATGGACTTTTGACCAGTTTCTGCGCCATTACACACATAACAATAATTATTTATTGCAGCGAGTAAAATAACACAAAATTACATTTTGTCATTTTGCAATATCGAGCAATGCCACAATACTAAAAAATTGGAACAAAAACTTAATACGTAAATAGATATGTAGATATGCTTGTGTACTCGTACTTAAGCACTGGCACTCTTAAAACACGTATACGCCATGGCACACAACTGCTCGATATGGTAAACACAAATATGCTATTTTCAATTTTAAACAAAAAACGTGTATACAACTTATTTAATGCAAGCAAACATATATTATTTACTTGGAATTTCCCGCGCGCTTAGCCGACAATTTTGCAAAACATACGTTTGTACATATGTACGTATGTAGAGTATGTACATTTTTTGCAGCAATTGTCACTTTTTATTCAAGTACATATGTTGGTACATACGAAGAAAAACAATTTAGCTTAAGATAAACATCGGAAATATAGACAAATGAGTGTGTTAAGGCAATATGTACATACTTACTTGCATATACAGTGAAGAAAAAATAAATAGGGTTGCGAAATGCCAACAAGTTTTTGTTATTTTTCTTTTAATTATTTAATGCCTATTATTTTTATATGAAAATATAGCACGTTATCTAACAAAAACCATGTAGGTCCAAATTTCAAACATTGTACAAGCACAAAAATTAGGAGAATTCAACAAATTTTCATCGAAATTCAAAAAATTTTAATAAGAATTTTTAGAAAAATTTTCGTATGCAATTTTATATTAAATTTTAGTATAATAAAGTGCCAGTGTTAAGTTGCTCACGTTAATGTTTGACGGTGTTACGCATTATTTTTCATATAAAAAATTAAAAAAAAAAATAAAATTATAAAACTTAGTTGAGTTTTTGTTAGATGACGAGCTATACTTTCATAAAAAAATAATAAACATTAAATAATTAAACAAAACAAAAGTATGCTACCAAAACTTGTTTAAAAGTTGCGTTCCTATTTATTTTTCTGTCACTGTTTATACGGCTTTATGTATGTGTGTAAGCGTTTTCATGAATGCCTGTCGTAATACGAATGCCGCAGTTAACTACCAGCATTTCTTACTTGCATTTGCAGCATTTAAAGTGAGCGTGAAATCTGTCGCATTTATCGCCGCATGTTTGGAATTTTTAATGAAGTTGTTGAATTTTATGTTAACTTTCGATATTCGCTGCGTAATTTTAGAAAACAGAATATCCAATGGTTAGGAAAGGGAATTTATAAACCTCTCCCAAAAATGCAAGAGTGTCTTAACAAAAAACAATTTTTGAAGTTAAGTACACAGAAATAATCATAGATACATATCCAAATTAAAACTTTTCTTAAAAAAAATTGCGATAAACTGCAATGCTCTTTTCTAGAAAATTTTTTAAGTCAAGCAAACGACTGAGCCAATTTTGCTTCCAAGTTGTCAAGTAAAATATTTCCATTTGTGCTTGTAACGTCCTTTAGAGTCTACTTTTAGAAGAGATTATCATAGCCCTTTACCATTTTTATTTTATTTGAAGTAAAATAATTATAAGGAAAAATCGTCCTTCTGAACGTATATTCGTGGCAGCCTATACATTCAGTTTGCGCCCAACCATCATCTCTAATAAATTCAATGGACACGTGGTGGAGACACTGCGGCAAGAGGTGCTTCATATAGTATACTAGAACCCTTAATTTTTTATTTGTCATTCATTTATTTTTTTAGTCAAAAAAGCTCGGAAAATACATTTCAACATTTCCAGCTCACGAATGAAACCGACCGAGCCAAAATTAATAAAATTTTTAAAATTTGCTTGTGCTAGGAAAAAATTTTTTTTTTGTGGAATGTGAGGCAGTCTTATGTACATACATTCATATCGCTCGTTTGCTGGAGGAACAGCAACTTCGTGGAGTTCATGTATATACTAGACCTAAAGTCAAAATATGCAAAAAACTTGAAATGCCTACAAATTTTTACAATTTGTTTATTTGCTTGAATTATCTATTTTTAACTCACATTTCTTGCATTAAGTGTCGATATAACCCAGCCAATAAAGCTCGTAAAATGCGACGACGCATTTGAAACTGACGACAAATGTTGCGCATGCGCGAAAGGTCGACCGACCCGTTGTAAGCTATACAACATAAAGCAGTGTTCATAACAACTACACTACTATACTACTACTGGCTACAATAAAGAAATACTATTACAACTGTAGTGAGAGGGAAAAAACCTGCAAAAAAAGTTTTAAGATGCGGAGCGTGTCACTTGACATGCGCAGCATGCTAACGCTTATGTATATTTGCTCATACATACATATGTACATACAAACAAGCAATCAACAATAGTTAAAATTATTCGCAAAAAACAACAACAAGTGTGTAAGCTGCATTGTGAGAGTGGGTGAAATCGGCGGCGGTGATTAGTAGAAGGGCGTGTCACTCGCAATTACCAAAATGCGATTTTAACTGCTTTATGTGTAATACATATGTATGTGTGAATGAACGTGCTTGCAAATGTTTGTGATCTTTGTATGTTACTGTGTGAGCCAGCATTTGCTTGGATTTATCTGCAGATCTGTGCGCCTTAATTCAATTGCATGCCCAGTTGTCGCTGTAGTTTAATTTGTATGTCTAGGCATCTATGCATCTATGTGCCAGCTTATAAAACTTGCTTGCGTACACATTTCGAAAGCAAGTAACTATCCACATTTATGCTGTGCATAAAACGCATTTGGACTACGCAAAATGTTTTCGTGGCTAAAATGATTCGTTCGCAAGGTCACTATTTACTTCTTAGCCAAGGGAGACCTTTTGCATTCAAATCACTAACTCCATTGTATCATGAAAATGAAATTTCACCCGCTAGTTGCGCTGAATTTAGATATTTATTTACTCTCACTTTACTTTCATTGTTAATAAAAGAAAAAATGCATGCGTGCAACAGATTTGTGTATATGACATGAGTGCGCATGGCTCTCTCCTTCTACTTCTTGTTTGGCGCTGTAGCCGCCTCAGAGATTTTGACCGAATTCAACAAAGCACGCCAGTCGCTTCTCTTCTATGCCAACTGACACGCCAATTGTAAATGACAAGTGAAGCCAAGTCCTCACCGCAGAGGACGCCTTCCTCTTTTTCTCTCTTTGCTATAACCAGGAGTGTATTTTAAGAACCTCCGCGAGTATTTCCCTCTTGCTAAGGACTTCGAAGAAAACCCCTATTTTTTCGGAGGTGATAAACCGTCCTTCTAGTCAAATTTAGCGAGCCATTTTTGAGTAGAACATTTTAACCCCTTAAATCCAAATAGAATGGGTATATGTAACGATAGTGAAGAAGTTCCATTTAAATGGCAGGTAGAGGGTTAAACTGAAAAGATGAAAAACTCTTCAGATTAAAAGTGAATGATCTATATGCCTTTATCCTAATTTTAAAACTTTAACGAGCAATCTGCTTGTAAAAAAATTGTGATCTTTTCGGTCTTTTTGGCCCTAATTTGAAGACGTGTAGTGGGTGTTCTTCAGGATTTTAAATTTCTTTTAACTTAAAATTTGGAAATTTATTCTTTGGTCATAATTTTTGCACTTTTAAAATCTTGACTTAATTTTTTGGGCAATTAAAAAAATGTTTGGTCTTATAAAATAAATATATGTATACGTTTTTGGTAATTAGAATTTGGACACCAAGAACTTACATAAATATAAATTTTAGGCATTTCAAAAAATTTAACTCAAATATATGTGGTCATTTAAAAGTGGCCTGGATTCAATTTTTGTAATGTAAAAACTAATTTTTTGCTAAACTCAAAATGTCGACATGGATTTTTGGTATTTACAAACCCGGACATAAACTTTTGGTCACCTTTTATATTTGGAGTCTTTTAAACGCTGATCAAATTTATTTAGTACTTTTTAATAACTGGTCATAAATTTTCGGTCACTTAAAAACTGTACAAATTTCTCTTTGTAGTTTAAAAACTGGCTAAAACTTTTGGTAATTTAAAAACTGGACTTTTTTCTTCACCTGGGACATAAATTTGTCGTACATACATAAATTGGTAATTTACTATCTAAATATGTATAACTTATTCTTCATTAAAGAACTTGACATAATTTTTTTATCAGTTTTGATAACTGGACACATTTTCTGGTAATTTTAAAACTAGATAACATTTTTTGTAATAAGAAAAGTGTACATAATTTTTGGGCACTTCAAAATGGGACATATATTTTTGTTACTTAAAAAACTTCACATACATTTTTTTTTTACATTTAAAAACTGAACGTACGTTTTTTTTTATCTCAAAAACTCGACATAATTTTGTGATAGTTTCAAAATAGGCCAATTCAAAAACTGGACATAAATTGTTGGTCATTTAAAACCTAGAATTTTTTTAGTTACTTAAAAAATTAGCAAAAATGTTGCTAATGTAAAAATGGCCACATTTCATGGTCATTCAAGAGCAGGACATGTTGTTTTTGTGATTTAACGACAGGACATAATTAAAACATCAGGACCTGTGTAAATTTGTGGTAAGTTTTGAAAACTGAGCACGAATTTTTGGTCATTTTTAGGAACTTTTATGATCCACTCTAATGTACTTACATAAGTGCATGTGCATATAAGTGCATTTCCTTTTCTAAATGCCAACACAATAGCTGCTCTCTCTAAGAAACCATAAAATTAACGAAACTCATAAACACCTCAACCGCGGCGGAATTAGCTGCTACTGTCTATAATCCATAATGTGTTGTATGTGCAATTAACGGTAATAAATGCACATAGCCATACGGCAGCAAAAAGCACAAAAAACGGATAAATATCGACACTAAAAAAAAACAGGAAAGAGAGAAAATAAAAAATTGAAGGAAATGAAAAATACAAGCAAACACGTTAAAAGCTGCCTTAGTTGCAAGGCAGTTGCCACTCTTAGGTACACTCATGCTTGTGTTTAGAAATGGAAGAACAAAAAACTTGAACAATTAATAATTTCAATTAATTGGAGGCACTTACATGTATGTAAATAAATACGCACATAAATATTCGCATGTCTGCAAATGTTTTAAGTGAAAAACATGTGTTTAAAAAGCGAAACAAAAACACAAGAGCTTGTACAACGCCATACATAGTACTTACAAATGTATGTAGTATACGTGCAACAAGAACAAAAACAAACCCACAACAAGTTCAAAAATTTAATGCGACGTCAGTAATCGCGTGCAATTATGCTGACCACCTTAAAAAATGCCAAACAAAAAAAAAGAGAATCGACTAAACCACAGCAGCGGCTATGGCTTAAAATAACAGAAAAAATGTTTATAAACATGTTTTTTTTTTGTTGTTGTTGTGCGACATCAATAAGGGCGGATGTTGGTTGTACGCTGTTGACTGTGACATATTTGTGTACATGCTCGCATACATATGTATATATTTAGGAAGATATGTACCTCCAAAGTATGTAAGTATGTATGTATATATTGTTTGCTGACTAACTGCCTGGCTGACCAGCATAATTTGCTACATAACGCCACTGGCCAAAATGTAAACAAACTGGCATAATGTTGTTGCATGCCACATACAAGCTACATACATGAAGTGGCCACTTAACAACGCATCTTATCGCGCATACAAATCGCAAATGTAACAAATAGCAGGAAGAAAGGTGTAGCCAAAAAGTGCATACAAACAAACTTATGTATGTATGTAGGTAGGTGTGTTCACATTGCAGCGCAGAGTTGCGAAAGTGCAGCCGAAAGAAATAGTATTCATTGTTGGTATGGAAAATTACTGGCGGTACTGGTGTGGTAAAACAGTTGGCGCTCAGATTGCATTAATTGTGGGGTGTTGCAAGTTCGTTGAGCGCTTTAGGCTGCACTAAAAAGTAGTCATGCATATACATACAAATTAGGGTAGTTCCAAAAATATCAACATCTATATTTTACATGAGGCTACCCTTATTTGATTCTAAGTACATATAAAACAAAAACATATCCACAAAGATTCCAAAGTTTTAAAAAAATGTTTAGGGCTCGCCGCTAATTGGTTTGAAAAAATTAATTTTTTTTTAATTGCAATAATTCTACGGAGTTTTGACTTGAAATCTGATAAATTTGACATACTATTGAAACTTATTGGTGTAAATTCATAAATTCGCTGTTTTAGCTGGTCAAAGAATTTTTTTTTTTCGAATTTAAAAAAGAAAAAATTTTCAAACTTTGATAGCGACAACTAAAAGTTTTCGTAAAATATTTAAACTTCCGCGGATGTCTTTATTTAATACGTAGGACAAAATAAAACGGTGCCGCATGATGTTGAAATTTTAAGGACCACCCTAATACCTATGTATGCATGTTGGCGTAAGGAAACAGCTCTCTATAAGTTTAGTAAAATATTCACTGTAGCATATTCTTTTCGTTTTCGAGCGCATGGTCAGGTTTAAGCTTGTAGAACGATAAGAAATTGGAGCTGGCGCAAATTGTTATGGGCGTTGCAGTATTTCTTGTTTCCTTTATTTTTTGGTTGAGCGGCAAGTGGCCTTTTACATCAAGTGAAAGTTTTAGAATATTTTTGTGACTTTCTGAACTTTTTCGTCCACATACATTCAACACTTTTCTCATTTTAGGAATATTCAAATTTTCGAAATTTTGTAGATATATCCGAATGCTTTTGATTCCAAAAGCTTTTGAAATAAGGGCGAATTATGACACCTTCTGGCTTCTTGCAACAGAAATCCACCGTGCTCGCAACGAAGCTCTTCAAGCGACTGAAAGCTTATTGGGGGTGTGAAAAAGGTGCGACCTAAGGTACTTAAACGTTAGGCTCGCAAAGGCAAGGCCCAGAGCAGCTAAACACCTATCTGTTCAGAAGCAGACCACCCGAGGTCAGGGGAGCCCCCAGACCTTCTCTATCCGGTTAAAGTTCTTCAAGGGTTCGCTGTCTTTTCTCGGCCATGCAGTTTCCAGCAATTTCGCTGTGAACTGAAACCCAAATAATCTTAATAGCGAAGTAAGAAACGGACGCAGTGATCCGGTAGATTTAAGTCAAATTGTGGAAGACGGAAAAAAAAAAATATCTTTTTTGGATGTAGCTCAAACCAGAAGTCGAACCAAGCCTCTACCGCATGGAAGTAGGCACCTCTAACCACTCGGCTGGGACACCTTCACAATTTTGGTCTAAACTTTTTTTTGCAAAACTCTTTCAATTGTTGTACAACTTTATTAAAATTCCGACTTGCCATGCCAAATAGGCCAATAAGAAACCACAAATTTCACGGCTAATAAAATGCAAGTCTATTTTGCAAGCAATTTGCATTGCTGGCATTACTTTAGCATACATGCATACATAGCTGCAAACAATTATTACATAAAAACTACTAATTATCGTTATGTGGGTATTGACGCAATAAACTGAAATTACCGTAATTTCAGCACATTAGAGCTCAGCGGCTCGCTAACGGCAATATGTACATACATATCGCTCGCATAAATCTAGGAGGAAAATAAAAAGTTTGATAGAAAATAAAAGAAAATCACACAATGCATAGAGAAAAAGTATTATATCGCATAGCCTAAAGAATTTTCGAAAGCTCGCCATTATGCACTTAGAAGCTCTTTTATTGTATGCAACTCCACAGTCAAAGATAATGCGCGCACAAATTACCTACATGCATTTCACTGTCAAAGATGCTAAGAGCATAATGATTATACACAGACTTTTGTTGCTATTGCTCGAAGATGTGTGTGTGTGTGTGTGTGTTTTTGTGACTTTTTGGGTGAACAAGAATTGAATTCGGTTTGGCGCTGTCAGCCAACGGCTCTCGAATTGTGCTCCATTCAGTTGAGTAAGGTTAAACTAAACGTAAGATATGTACGAAAGTATATGTCTCTGCTGTAAAATACTTTTTACGATTGCTTGCGGCAATTTTTAATTGCTTTAAGTCCCGTTCTATTTGTGCATTGTTCTTTGGTTTATTTCGTAATTGTGGCCGCTATAATAAACCATTAAAATGAGTTTGCGGCTACCAATCATACCTACATATGGAAATAGACAAGGCAAACACCTGAATCGCTATATTGTTAAGCACCGGCATAGACATTAGGGCGGGTCAATTTGTATGGGAGAATTTTTCGTATATGCGCGTTTAGCATAAATGGATTTTACGTGTAATTCTAAGTGAATTTTCCAAAGAAACAATGGCTCTAAAATCAATTTGGAGTTTGCAATACGGTTTTTTTTTTTGTATGAGAAACCAATTTCTGCACTTATCTTTTTC
>NW_023464398.1:0-11019 GCF_013731165.1 Rhagoletis pomonella
AGCACATTTCAGATTTTTGCGTGGAAGACTAGCACATTTCAGATTTTCGCTTGGAAGAGTAGCATATTTCAGATTGTTAAGCCGCGAAAACTGCACGTCTCCGGTTTAAAGTAAATCATAAAAGCATAATATATATTGAAAATTCAAACGTTTATTCTATATTTCTTTAATTGTATTATGAAAATCATGAAATTCAGACGGTATATACCGTTTACTAATCATTTGTTGAATATCATCCACTTTCTTTTTTAAAGGTATTTTTCCCTTGTAAGCTTTAGGCAATTCACAGTGTTTCATGGTTGACCATTGAACATTTTTTTTCATTAGGTTCAACTTCTCCTCGCTTTGCATAAAGTCGTATTTTACTGCCATGTCTACTTGATTTTTGCTATTTTTTATTGTAATTTTCCGTACATGTGATATCTTAATTTTTTGCCAATGAAAATATTTGGACAGTTCTTCGAAGGAAAATATTTCATTTGCGTTTGCGTTGTTGAAAATTTGTTGAGTTTTTTTAGTATTCTCCTGGGCTTTAAACTTGGGCCAATATGGATTTTTTTAAGAGAATTGACTTTATTTTAATTGAAGGTTTTTTAAGTAAATAAACATAACATAAATAATATCACTTTGAAACGGGGTGCTCTTGATATGATACTGTATGTATATGTTTGTTCGTATTTATTTATAAATAAAGATTCCCTGAGAAAGACGCGAATGTCGAAAGGTGTAGGAGGAAAAATAAACGTTTATTTTACTTGTAATAACCGGCCAAAAGGCTCCATATACAACACTAAACTTTCAGCATGACCGAAGAAAAATAATTATAGTATAAACATACATATTTATGTAACTTTTTTTTTTTAACGGCTGCTACAACCTTATATGAACTGCCTTGCGTATCCCTCTTCCACACAAAAATCTGAAATGTGCTAGTCTTCCAGGCAAATAACGAAATGTGCTACTCTTCCACGCAAAAATCTGAAATGTGCTAGTCTTCCACGCAAAAATCTGAAATGTACTAGTCTTCCACGCAAATAACGAAATGTGCTACTCTTCCACGCAAAAATCTGAAATGTGCTACTTTTCGACGCGATTAATGAAATGTGCTAGTCTTCCACGCTAATAGTGAAATGTGCTAGTCTTCCACGCGAATAGTGAAATGTGCTACTCTTCGTAGGGACCGACGATATGAACAAGGCAGACATCTTCAAGAAGAAATTCAAAATAGAGTTCTGCACAAATTAACCTGAAATAACTCTATTACAGGGAAGTACAAGGAAGGCCTCAAGAAAGGAACAATAAGAATTAGAGCACAGCCCAGGCAAAGAACCATATGACATCGGCAAGCCAAAGACTTAATAGGGGATAAGTACAACCTGAAGAAATTTCTAAGAAGAAAATGAGTATTACCACAACCAACCCCATGGGGCACTGCAGGCTAAAGAACATCTGCATAAGTTAGAAAGCGGGTCAAATGATCTCTCTCGGTTCAGCGGCTCAGCTAAGAAGGCACCACCTCACCTGCTTCTTGAGTGTGTGCGCAGTTTCGAGACGACGAAAGAAAAATGTAGGTTCAAAATGCCCAAATGATGAGCATATACCTCCAAAACTCTTCTGAACTTTCTGGTGACTGCAGGACTATTTCTAATTTCTTGCTGTGTGTCATTAACTTCAACTGGTTTATTATTATTTTGCATTTCGTTACATTGAAGGTATATCAACTTCACTTTGTTGTTATGAAGAATTGTTGGCGAAGACCCAAAGCCAAACCGATTTTGATGGGCATCATATTTCAAGCCACTACAATTCATTGAACGCGATTAGAACTCGTTTGCTTTTGTAATAGTACCACTTATTGTATGTATGGATACTGTGTGTGACTGAATGAACGTACCACATACATGCACACACAACTTTTAAGTCATATAAACGTAACTTCTAATAACAATTTTCAATTAGTTGTGCTTTGGAGCCAATCTTTTACTTTACGTAATTAAAATAGACTCTTCGAAAGAAACCTAAGAACCATTAGTTGGAGATAAAATTATTTAAAATTTTTCTTTAGTTAAATATCGTGCGCTATTATATAAATAGAAGCACCTTCAAACTGTGGGCCATTGTCACGACTACACAGAGAAAAAAAAACCAGCTAATAAAATAAAACAAACTTTATAAGATATGTTTATGGTTTTTCTTCAAACAATGTTTTTTTGGTATCGACAAGGAAAATATTATATCGAGCCCTAATCGCCAAAAACGCGTAAGCGACATTTTCTTCAGAATTCTGATGCATTTCTGCATTTAAAAAATATCGCATACGTCTTTTTGGTGCTTAAGGCTCGATATGTTAAAAAAAAAAAAAAAATCAGCAAGCAATTCAAGGAGTTTAGAGATATGCACAGTGGCGTAACTATAGGGTGGCATGGCTGGCAAACTGAGAAACTCTATGGGACAAGACAGGCTACGTAACTTGGGTATTCTGTCTATTGAAAATTCCATGGCTCTATCTGTAAACTTTGACGATGTTATGGATTCTTTTGCAGAAAAGAAAGCTCGAAGAAAAGAAATTTTATTATTAAATATCTTATCAAAACTAAATTTTTATTTCATTCGGTGTTGCCACAAAAAAATTACCAAATTCCTCAAAAACAAAAGAAAACTCCTCAAAATTTTCTTATTACAGATATGAGTATTGTGTACTACATACTATTAACAGCTACTCAGTACAAAAATTAATTGCATTCTCTAATTCAATTGGTACATTTATTCTTGCGGCTAAAACAAAGTATCACCGTTAGTTTTTATGGCTTTTCTTTGTATATAATATTGCTGCAACTATATCAGTGCTCAATCTGGTCAAGTCAGACCTACAAAAGGGCTATATTAGTAATGCAGATATATATTTTATTTTAATTGGGAAACTTATATGAACCTGGAGAATCTTTTAATTCAGAGACTTTTTTCCTATAATTTTTTGGATCTAATGAGGAATCAATAAGAATATTCTTATGATCGAACAATATGTAACTTCAAAATATGTTGAAAATATAACGATGGAATAAAAAAATCATCGATAACATTTTGAATGTTTAGCAGCAAATGCAGATCTGCTTAAGAGCGAAAAACACCACACAAGTGGCTTGACAAACCGAGCGAAGAGCGAGACAGCAGTGTTTTGCTTCTTTAAGAAAATTAAGTACAATCTTTATTTGGCAAAATATATGAATCGATCTTAGCGGATCGATTTATTTTTTGATGATTTCCTGCATCGATTATTTTTATTTCGATTCGAATAGATTCAAAAATTGATTTTTTTTATTTCGATCTGGCATCTCTAGAACTGAGTAAGCTATTTAGAAGTAAAGTCCTCTCTCGACGTACGTAAACTACACTCTATAGTCACTCATCAGACCCGTGCTGGTATATGGCGCGGAGGCATGGGCGATGACAATATCCAATGAGGCAGCGCTTGGAGTATTCGAGAGAAAGTTCCTGCGGAAGAATTACGTGCCTTTACGGATTGGCCAAGGCGAGTACTGTAGACGATGAAACGATGAGCTCATAAGATTTGCTCTGAAAGTATTCAAATCGGAACACGCGGAATTTGCGGCCCATGGTTTAACATACATATATAGGTATTAAAGATGCCAATCCCGGGATCCCGGAATCCCGGTGTTTTGACGTCCCAGAAATCCCGGGATTTGCTTGCATTAATCCCGGGATCCCGAAAATTTTGAAATATCGAATTGATAGTAAGAATTTGTTTATGAATTTTGAAGTATGATTTTTGTAAAATGCCTTTTTGACTGCAATTAACAAAAAGCTTGAAACTGTACTTTTAAATTGCAGTCTGAGCCTTGTTTTAAGGAGATTTCAATGAATTTACTCATAGCGTCGCTAATGTAAACGAAACAGAGAATTTTAAGGAAAAGTTAGATAATTTCTTAGATCAATCTACTCAAAACTTCCTCAAATCGAAAAAAGAGCAACGTGCTGGTAAAAGAAGTTCAAATATTTTGTAATGGAGGAGATACGGGTCATTATCTTCAAATGGATTATGTCTACCTTTTGGCAGTTCAGCCTAAAAGTGTTGATGCCGAAATATGTTTTTCATCAGTAGGTTTTGTATGTAAAAACTGCAGGTCAAGCTTAGAAGACTGCGCTTTGAATGCTTTGCTGCTCTTATGCGTGTGTGTTTTTAACCAGAACCACCTACCAACATGTATTTCGACCCGCTGAATCCGATTCTGAGATCCGTTTGACTCGTATACCCTCGAAATTTCTGGTAAATTGCGAAAAAAAGATGGCAAAAAATTCTCCATTCGTCATTTCTTTATAGAGTAGAATAAACATGTTTAGAGAAATTGTTTTTGTATATTTTTGTTAAATTTTTTTTTTATTTATCGTTACTTTCAAAAGTACCTGATATTTAAATTAATATTTGTGATGTATACGTTCCTCAATTACATGGGTTTCTAAAAGAATTGAAAAAATGTTTTACTTCAAATTTTTTCTGATTTAATAAATATCGCTAGCGTAGAGTGCAAAGTTGCTAAGTCCCAATTTAAAAATGGTACAGGAGAGGAAAAAACTTCGTATAGCCATTTTCTTCAAGTATTTCGCAAAACTTTGAATACAACATTTTGCCTGTCTAAAGCAAAGCAAAACCCCATACGAATCAGAGGGATTCGATCTCTATTAAAAGATTTCGAACTTTTTTGGCCTTATCGAATTTTCGGAGCTTTTTTTGGCCTTAGCAAATTTTCCTTTCATTGAATATAAACGAGAAAACATAAAACAAGGACCTTTACCCTTTTCGAAACGATGCAATATTAATTTATCTAGCTTCCTATATCAAAATATGATTTTTCATTAAAAGTGAAGTTAGCAACTTTTCACTTTAAGCTAGCGATATATGAGTTTTACAATCAGTTTATCGTAAATTTTAAATAGTTTTATTTCATGGTATGTTTAAATGCTTTCAGATATTGAATTTTTACCCATATTCATAAAATGTATTACTCAATTTGAATCCCGAGATAAATCCCGGGATCCCGGGATTACCTAAAAAACAGAGCCTCGGCTGTGAAAATTCTCGTACGCTTGCCATGAGCAATTTTCGCAGACATTTCTTTTTTGTGTCTTACCAAGCACATACATACATAGCCCCTTAGAAGCTCAAGATCTTTTGACCAAAAGATACGACTGGCGTGCTTTATTGAACTCGGACAAAATGGCTTAGGCGGTTATAGCGGTCCAACAAGAAGAATATCAGATTTTTTTACCACTTTGTGATATGAAGAAGTAAACATACACATACTACATACAGACACAATGATGCAAAAATATATGTACATTTCGTCGGTGATACTGCAAAACGGTCTATGTCTATTAGTACCCTTGACATTTAGATGGTCTCTTACTTACACCGGAATACATCTGCAAATCATTACACCCTAATAAACGAATAACAAAACTGTCGACCTTTGGCTGATGAAGATGAACGATTGCCAGAAGCGATCAGATACAGATAACAGATCAATTAAGCACCAGAGGTAATAAGTGACATAGCACGTTTTGCAGTATCACCGCCGATATGTAGGTGCAAATAAAATCATGGAGTTATGTTCGTTTAGGAAACATTCTCCCACGACAACTAAATACATACGAAATTACTTGATTTCCGTAAACTTTTTTTTATAGAAAAACCGTAATTTTTTTGTCGGAAGAAAGTCTATGAAAATGCATTTCTTGTTTATAATTTTATGGAAGGTCGTTGTAAACCCCGGTCTGCTACCGGGTAGCAGTCTGACACACACGCTCAGCTGTTGCTACTCGCACGCGAAGAATGGTGCGTGCTGGTCGCAAAAAAATTGTTTATTGTAAAACGAGAATAAATATTATTTAACATACTTACATACTTATATGTACATATAAACGTCAAAACAAAATTGTTTTTCTCATCTAGATTATTTTGAAAACGTGTGGGAAGAGGCGATGCTGCCAGACGTAGCGATGCAAGAATTTACTTTTTCTTCGCAATTCATTGACAAAATGTGAGAATGGTGGTCCAATTTCCCGTATAAATTCGAAATTATCGAGCTTGCTAGGCTTTCAAAAACTACATATGTGCATAACAAGCCTAAACGCACTTTAATTCATTTACTATGGATTAATTAAATTCGCATACAAGACATAACATTAAATTTTTGTACTTAAAATTGACAGTTAAACACCGAATGTGAGTTAACTCTCCACTGTGGCGATATAGGCAAGAGATGTGGCCTCTCCCCCAAGGTAATCTCCTAACTAGCTCAATGAAACCATAGTTAAGCCCATTATATTTTATGGAGTTCTCGTCTGAAGGTATGCACTGTAGATGATTGGAGCGTATGCAAAGATCTGCCTTTGCTGATATGCTGAGATCGGAGAGGCACTTAGAACCACTCCCACCCTGAATCTTAACGTAATGCATAGCATAACGCCTGTCGGTATTGCACGTAAGGCGGCTACAGCAGCCCTGATAACAGGATCATTGAGTGAGTAGTCTGGCTCTTTCAGCTCTTTTTCCACGCACATCTCATCTAGGGTCAAGTGGGCGGAGGGCGGTGGCAGCAGGGAGGTACCATTGAACTTTTACATGGATGGGTCGAAGCTCGACGAAAGCGTGTTCTCCATCAACCTTAAATTTAGGCTTCCAGATCACTGTAGTATCCGCCAAGCAGAAGTTGATGCTATTAAGGAAGAAGGCGATTGGCTGCTGATGTGTACGTTGGCGCTAAGAGAGGTCAATGTCTACTCAGATAGCCATAAGAGCGCTTTTATTGCTTATAGTGCATTAAAAATTAGTAGAGGAATGCCTGGCTTCTCTTCCAATTGCATCTAAATACTACATTGTCAGACTTATTTGTATGCCAGACCATAGTGACATCGCAGGAAACTTTGTGTCTCGTTAGGCGGCTAGGAGTGGCTTCCTCGAGCCAGACTCATAAAGAAAAAAGGAGTTTCCTTGACTAACTCTACACTGCTCGTGGAACCATGGGCCTTAAGGCAACTCAGTAAACGCTAGGCGAAAACGAGGGCAGTCGATACTGCAAGGTCTCTCGTGCCGAGGGTGGACTGGAGGCGGTCTAGGGATAAACTTAGGCTTGCAAAGCTATCTGCCTGCTGGAGAATCCTGCAGTGTGATTAAACATCATAGCTATTCACTTCTGCTTCGTTGACACATTTTTTTCCAATAACGCTCTTCCAGTAAACGCGCCATATACTTGGAACTAGAACTGTGAAAGTACAAGTCTCCGTAAAATTAAATACTCACCTCTTGCATCGATTTTCCGTATTCTGTGTTGCTCGTAGTCTAACTCACCAAGCTCGAGTAAAAGTGCGATGGGTGTTATTATTTTTGTTATGCTTATATTTTTATTTTTATTGCATCCAATATCTCGAACTTACTTTTAATTCATATGTATTATTAATAGTTACGAAAATCGCTTAAAACTGTATTCTTTCATTTACGTATAAAGAAAAAACTCATACTAAATTATTGTAAAATTATTTACGCATGCTTAAGTTATTTATTATTTGCATTCGAAATTTATTTATGAATTTTTTTTTGTTTGTTTTGCGAATCGCATTCATGTGCATGGGTATATACATTCATACACACATACATACATAGGTATGTGATTATGTATACACTTAAATTCCCATGTGTGATTTTTTTCGCAGTTCTGGCATTTTATTATTTGTTTTGTATTCTATACTTTATTTTTGTAGTTGTTTTTTTTGCATATACATATGTACATACTTATGTACATATTTATGGAAATACCGGGCAGTTGTGGGTGCATTGGGATGCCAGTTATGTTTCTTATGTTTTACTTTTAAACCGCATGTCGATCTTCAGCCTCACCTTCTGTAGTTAAGCTCCGCAGTGATCTGGAAATTATTTTTTTTAGCTGTGTTTTACTAACTAATTTTATATAAATCGTAAATGTATGTTTTAGGTTTTTTTTTTCAAAATGACTCATTATTAGTGCACTAGTTACGGTAAGATTTGGCAGAGTTACACACGTGCATTTTTTAAACAAAAAATAATTACATACACATTGCAAAGGTGCTTAATTCAAAAATTCTATAGTGCGTTTGCATTCACAAATATAACAAAAAATACATAACTGAATATACTTTTCAAATGAGTATGCGCACGTGAGTGATATGTGCTCTTAGAAAGAGAATTTGACTCTGTGACAATTTACCAGCGAACCCTATATATTTACTAGCGTGTCAGCCATTCTCGTTAAGTTCATAATATTATGTAATATCCGAGAAATTTTTTAAAGCTTAACCAGCGGCGCAAATGCACATTACGTAATCAAATACTCCTTCAACACTTCGAAGGCGGTATATCGGAATGAATCGCTCACAACCCAGATTACTTTTCTATAAGCATGGCCGCTTTGTGGTTAGCGTCCTTTACGTAATGGTTTTGTTTGTAATCGGAACGGAGATATCTGACTGCAGCTTAATGAGAACAAGGGAAAGTATCTCATCAAACCAGGCTGCACATTAATGTTAATTTTATCATTCGACTAATCTTAATGCCCTCTGGGTTGTTATAACGGATGTCTGAGTAAAAGTATTTCAACCCTAGATATATTTTAGCAAGTTTTGGCTATTTTTATTTGTGTAAGAAATGAAAATGAGCAACACCTTCTACAAAAAAAAAATTACTAAAAATCAAAGGTGAGTCCTAGGTATTCAAAATTTTCACTTTGTTACTCTAAAATTGAATGGGCTACAAAACTACATACTCACAATGTTTCTAAGAAATATAATTAAACATCTCAAAGTTTTGGTGAAACTTGATCGAATTTTCCTGCTTTTTGTACAAAGTTTAAAATTTTTACTTACTTCAATTCTCATATAAAAATTTAAGATTATCGTTAATATCTTCATGACCCAATGATCGGATTTATACCAAATTAGTATGAGACCACCTGTGGGGTAACACTTTTCTTTTAGAATTATAGAAATTGGTTAACGTGGGCGGTAACATACATAACAAAAAAAAAATATTCCGGCGAATCTTCTTCTTTTTGTGAAGACGGCTAAAAATTAAAAAAAAAACATTAAATAAACGAAGGGATATAGCCAAATAATGCTAAAATGTCTCTGCTCTATTTATATTTTCGACACTCTATGTATGCGCATTAGGGCGGTCCAAAAATGCTTGTAGAAAAAGTAATGTCGGAATTTTAATGCTCTCACCCTCTAGAATTGTTCCAAATCGAAAAACATACACCCATTTTTTTCGGAATCAAATGGTATAGAATTCTTGAAAATCAATATTATTCTATCAGAGAACTCTTTTTTGTTGTATATTTTACCATTTTTTAATACTAGCGATCTTCTATGGGCTCCGCCTATTGTATTTTTTTGAAACTTTTAGGGGGCATATAAAAATTAGTTAGTATCAGGGACGGTAATCATTGTGAGTAAAATAATTTAAATCAGCACTTAATCATTATTTTATGATTTTTATTTTTTTAGCTCAAAAATAAAAATTATTATTGAGCTTTATTTTTTTGCTCAACGGAATTAATTATCATTTGATTTTTATTTTTTCGATTACAAATAATGATTATTTTATGATTTTTATTTTTTCGCTCAGAGATAATCATTATTTGTGAGTTTTATTATTTCATTTAAAAATAATAATTATTTATGAAATTAAAAAAGCCATACAGACGCAAGCTACTCAAATGTTGACCTGAAAAGTTGGGTATTTATTCCTTTTATTAGGGTGTCAATACCTCTGAAAAGGATGCGTCGGAAATCACGTTGGTATAGCTTTTGAGTTTTGAGCTATTCCGCTGCGCTTGATTGTGTTGGCTTAACAAATATGAAAAAGTGAAAAAAGCAACAATAATTCACAAGGCGAACTTAGCACAGTGCGTAGGCAACTGGCCCATATAAAATACTACATGAAAAACTTTGAGTGCTTTGAGCGACCACTAAATATTTTTTGATTTCAAAAAGAAAAAACGGGTAAAATTTTTTCAGTATATCACAATCATAGGGGGTGAGGGCATTTAAACTCCGACTTTACTTATTTTGGATTATCCTAATGTATGCCTAACGTTAAAAAATTACAAATTTCTACAATCAATTTTCCTACTTCCTCCTGAATGTATATAATCAGTTTTATTTTGTATTTAAAAGCAAAAGTAATATAAAATCACGTTTCTGAATAGATTGTGTAATACGCCCCACAAAAAATCCAAGGGGAAAGAAAACATTGAAAAATCTGATAAATATGCTATCTATTCGGATGAAACTGCACTAAAAACTCCTCTAGATCACAGTTAGTGTTGTGATATTGGCGCTGTATGACACGCTGAAGCAGATTGTTTAGTGTTTTAAAAGAAATGCAATTTTTCCGCAAGTTGATAATGTTTCTTTTATTTGTGTTTGTGGTTGGCTCTTGTGCTTTGCCGGTTGATGGTTAGTGAAATTAATTTCTTATCAATTAATATTTGTCTGAGTTTGTGAATATTTTGTGGAAATGTGATAAAATATGCGCACGGAACGTGACAGAAGCTGATAGGTGATGAATTAAAACCGATCTACTTTTATATACATATACGCATGACTTGCAAGTCTATGTCTGTATGTAAACATGAGTGCATAGCAGTGCGAAAGACGAAAATTGTACGCATTCGAATACACATATGTACATAAAAAAATATTTTTTAAAACACTTTTCATTATATATACTGGATCATAAACTATGCTCGCTCGTAAAAATTTACACATCGTCTTTGAAATATGTATATAAAAAATCATCCTCATTAAAAAAAATACGCCTCCAACTAAATAAGTATTATTTCGCATTTCTCCCCCATTACATAACTACGAGTAAATTGAAAATATTTATATCTTTTCAGTTAACACATTAACATTCGCGAAAGTTTGCGAAGAACGCGGGGACTGGTGCAGCGTAAAATGTCAAATTGC
>NW_023464399.1:0-11017 GCF_013731165.1 Rhagoletis pomonella
ACAATTTCATTTTCGTTTACACTTACATTACTAACTTACATACATATATGTATATGTATATGTATATGTAGTAGTACAGTACAGAACAAAAATAAATATATTAACTACATGCACATATGCATTAAATATAGCTATACTACATATAAATAGTACCTTCCTATGTATGCACGAGAGTATGTATGTATGTGTATAGTACATGCAATGAAAAAATCTCACATATAGATGGGAATTTAGTTACATACGTATGTATGTATCTTTGCTTTACTAGTTACGTAGTTGTGTTCCAATTAGCTATGTATGTTTGTATGTATGTATGTATTTTGCATAAATATTTTCACAGTTTGTCGGAGTAAAATGAACAAAATCGTGGAAAAAATACTCGTTCGTAATTAAGTAGTAGTTAGTTTCTCTCTTTTTCACAAATTTGAATAAAAAAGGAAATAATCAAAGTGTTTGAATTTTGGCATCGCCTTTCGATTTACAATTCGCATTTAAAATATTTTTTATTTTTTATTGTTTTTGTTGCTGATGAAGTTGCTTAGTTCTGACTGGTTGATGTTGATGATGTACTGATTGTAGCCACAACAATTGCCCACGTCCGGCACGCTTTCGTGGCACATGTGCGCGATAGTCGGAATTTCAAGTTAACACCTCTTTGAGGTGGCGCGCATATGCTTCCGCCGTATGGAACACAGGTTCGCTGGAAAGACAATTTACAAAGAGGTTATAAATAAGGATGTATTAAGTTGTAAATTGCAACACCCTATTAATTATATATCCAAAAAATTTATGATCTTTTCGATTCGGTACTTTTTTATTTCTGTATAAATACTATTTTTGTTCCATGGATGCCACTGTCCAAGTTTTTGAGATATTTGCATTTTACTGTTATTCAGCTAAACAGGTGGTTCCACTTAATCAATTGCAATTCAATAATCTTAATACGACGTATATGGGGCGTTCCATTCTATACTTATAATTTGCGCAATATTCAGAGCTACCACCTTGATTTTAAAAATTTTTTTTTTGAGATGGCATATTTTCAGAATCTAATTTTTTTTTATCAAAAACTTTGTATGTGAAAAATTTAAAAAAAAAGTAAAAAATATTTATTTTCATAGATAATTTTGATGTGTGTATGCGTGATTTTTTTCAAAATTTTTCCTCGCCCCGTTCTCGAGATATTTGGAAAACTATTAAATCGATTTGTTTTTGTTTTTTTCCTGGAATGTTTTTAAAAATGTATTAATCAATCTCAAATTTCAGATTTATTTATTATTTATGTTTATCCATCAACGCCCCATATACATCACTTTTCGATAAGCCTGATAGTTTCTGAGAAATTAATTAATCATTCCAGATTTTTTAGTCTTTATTTATTTATTTTTTTGTTTGATTAGAAAGTTCAAAATTTAGCAGGGAAAAAAATTGAAAAATAACAATTTCTATGCAAATTTTTTATTTGTGTTAGAGCCTGTTCTCTTACAAAAAAATTTAGCTACTAATGAAGAAAATCGATGGATAAATAATTGGGAATGAGTGGTCAAATGGAAATGCGCAAGGATTTTTTTGTATGAAAAATGAACAAGTAAGAGTGTACATGGCGCGGGATGTATGACCTGATGAACTTGTGGACAAATGTGTATTCAATAGAATTCGGTATATTTGCACAGTCAAATATTTTCAATTCATTATGAGGTAACCCACACATGCATTTAACATTCATACACACACATACATATATATAATTCCATACATTTGCTCTCGCCTGAGCGCCAATGCGTTGTGTTGATTGTATGCCATTGTCATTTTGGTGATTTGCATTCATTAATACCACAACGCAATTTCATTTCGTTTTTCGCACTCCCCATGGAGCATCAAATTCTAAATCCCGTTTAAAGGTGTGTATGCACGTTAGGGTGGTCCAGAAAAAGTAAAGTCGGAACTTGAATGCGCGCACCCCTAGGATTGTTCTATATCGAAAAATAGACCCTTGTTGTTTTTTTTCTAATCAAAAAAATATTTAGAGGTCGCTCAAAGCGCTCAAAGTTTTCAATGTATTTCATTTGGGGGGAAAAAAAACAATTTTCCTAGAAACTGTGTAGTATACTTTAAAACAAATATTTTTCAATCGGCAAACCTTATTTTTCTTCAAGAGATTTCGAAAATTAATACCCAATTGTTTATTTAAAATCTTTTTAATAATAACGATTTTTTATGGGTCCCCCAAAACCCAAGAAAAAATGCAATTTGAGCGCTTTTTGCGACCTATAATAATTTTTTTGATTAAGAAAAAAACAAGTGGTAAATTTGTTTCGATATTGAACCATTCTAGGCGGCGAGAGTATTAAAACTCCGACTGTACTCTTCCCCACATGCAATTTTGGATCACCCTTATGCACATGCACTCGTTTATAGTTTATATGCATGTGCGTATTTATAGCTTACCTGTCGCTGATATCGCGTTTTCGCCTTCTATCCTGCGACAACGCCTCCACGCACAGCACAATTAATTTGCTATCGCAAGTTTGGCGCTCCTGGTCGAGCAATTTGTTCCCCAGCAAATTACTGGCATAACCGAACTTATCTCTGGAGCCCGAATGCCAGGCGTCACAATATGTGTCAATTGAACGCTCACCGTTGGGTAGTGAACCATGCCAAACGTGCTTTTGTGGCCTGTTAAAATGCAAAAAAAAAAGGAATAAAGAAAAGAAATTAGAAATGAGGGAACTACCACAGAAAGAAAAAAAGATTGTAATAACAAAACCTTTTATTTAGATTACATTTTAGTCAAATTGAAAATGAATTTATTTTCAATAATGCTTACATAATAAGTATATCTGTTTCTGAGATTAAGGGGGCAGCGACGTAATTTGACATCTTTTAGTGATTTTCATAATTTCTATTAAATATCTTAAATGGGCAAGTGTGACTTAATTTATTAAAAATTCATATTTTTTGTCTAATTAACTTTTGGTAGGAAAAATTGTTGAACGTGTTTTTATTGCAAAATTAGGCTAGTCTTTTTTTAACACCTGAAGTTGTAATGCTATCTGAGAGTGCATGAGTTCCCCTTGGTACTTGATTTTCAATTACAAAATAATGGTTAACCTTTTGGTCGTCGGCCGCTGTGGTGTAGTGGTAAACAGTGCGCGCTTCCACTCCGCAACGCCTGGGTTCAAACCCTGGTCAAAGCAACATCGCAAAAATATAGAAAAAAGGTTTCTTCTTAACAGCGGTCGTCCGTCGGCAGGCAATGGCAAACCTCCGAGTGTATTTCTGCCATGAAAAACAGCTTCTCTTAAAAATACAATCGCCGTTCGGAGTCGGCGTAAAACTGTAGGTCCCTCCGCTTTGTGTGACAACATCAAGGCGCACGCCACAAATCAGAGGAGAAGCTCGGCCAAACACTAACATATGTGTAAGCGCCAATCTATTATTATTATTATTATTTTGGAGTAAGTAAGAGGTAACCAGCGAGATTTTCAGTATTTTGCTTCTGTGAGCAACTTTCTAGTGCTTGTTTGATGTCAAAGTGCTTTTACACAGATAGCGATAATTGTTAACCATTTACGTTTTAGGTGTCCGAATTGACACATCGTACATTCTGAATAGTCCATTTAGTCTCTAGTTAGTTTTCCGGTCCGGTGAGATACAAAGTCCTCCAGATCTCATTCTGTATGTCAAGCATACAAAGAGGGCTACGCACTTATAGACTGATTCCTGACCAGACGGTTTACTCGACTTCAGCAGAAAATTAGAGTCTTTATTTTCTGTGAGAAAAGACCACGCTGTCGGATGAAGGCATGGAAAATATTATCATATATTTATAAAGATATTTTCTTTCTACTTTTATTCTTAGTGATCCACACAAATCTGCTCATCACCTCTTCTTCTGTGATCTCTGAGCGCTCTCTTGCGCCGGAAAGTGTGCTGCAACTAAGCGGCTCCACTATAACTGACACTCCGGTAATATTGGGCCCCTGACTACAGTCAACAAAGTTTACTCCAGCGTTGAAACAACTTAAAATTATAAAATTATTTAAAAAATTCAGTACTATGCAGAACAACACTATGGATATCAAGTAAACGGAAAATTTTGTAGAATTTAAAACATTAAATTTTTTTGGTGAACTAGGACAAAGAGGTATCAAAAATGTCCTTTTAAACAATTTCCTAAACTAACAATGTTAAACTAATTACCAGGAACCGTAACAGTTACAAATTTTATTAAAAAACTCGCGCTTTAAAAATGATGTTTTGACTTTTATTTAATTTGCTCCTTAAATAACCGTTATTTCTGACTTTTATTTAATAAATCCAAACTATCAATTATTTTTGATTTTTATCTAAATATTCTGCAGATAACAGTTATTTTTTATTTTTAAATTACATGCCTTAGATAATGGTTATCGAAGCCTTTTATTTATAAAAGTCATAAATCAAAATCAGTCACTGACCTTTATTTTTTAAACCATACTTTTAAAAGTCATTTGTATAAGCCGTAGTAAACTTTTATTTGAAAACAACTTTTTAACTTCGAAAAATATGAATGACTTTTATACGAATGATTTTAAAAATAAAAGTCGGTGACTGATTTATATTGATGATTTTTAAAAGTAAAAGTCACTACTGATTTTTATTGATGACTTGTATAAATAAAAGCCCGCGATAACTGTTATCTACGACATATAATATAACAATCAAAAACAATTGTTATTTTTTTTTTAATTTTGCATAAAAAATGCAAATACAAATTTATTTTCACATTTGAGTCTCGGTGAAAAAAGAAATCGTTTGGAATGTATCACTTAGTTGTAGAACATTTCCTTCCTAGTGAATTTTTCCATGACAGTTTTCATCAATACCTTTTATGTTCGGTCCCTGCTAATTGCTAATTACAATTTTAATACCTCTATTCGTCCTTGTACAACAAAAAGTTTAATGTTTTTCAATTTTACGGAATATTCTCTTTTATCAGATCCTCAAATTTCAAAGTCCTTTTGAAAACATGTAGCAGTTTTACTATATTTGGCCTCCTAGTTTCGTAAGTACATTGATTTTCTGGAAGCTAATGAAAGGCAGTAGAAATATTTTTTTTATTCAAATTTTTTGGCAAAAATGCTACGAATGTAGACTACCGAGCACATAAAGATTAATGTTCCAGCCTTACAGTAGAGGCGAATGTTCAGTGACACAAATGTCGGCGATCACAACCAAAAAAACAACGAGTATCATAAAAATTAAGCGGGTTTTGCTGAAAAGTCTACATAAGTAAAGAAGTTACATAGATGCTTTTCTTTGTACCAGTAGGCATTGCGGGTAAGACTGCTGCAGCCAGCTCCGTCAGCAGGCTGATAAGTACTGCCTTTTTCTTCATTTAGGCGCACCAGCACTCGATAAGCTTTGGGAACTTCGAATTCATACCAGTGTAAATGAATCCGTGCATACCAAGGTGGGATCTGATTGGACTAAAATCTTCACGCAGCCCCCCTTCTGGAAATGGCGAGTGGCAGCCTCTAGTTTTGTTAGGATGTTGACAGGATGTTTTTAGAGAAGGAGGTCGCAATAAAATAGGCAGTTGGCTGGCTTCACACAGAGTGCTATCGATGATAAGCGAAATTCTCACAAAGATTACCTTTCTGCCTTTTTCTTTTTTATTTAACATCAACATCAACGTCAAAAGAATTTGAGTTCCTTCTATTTTTGCCGTTCCGGTTTTTGGAATTTTAAAAGCATTAATCATGAATCGACAATCCTCCAATGAGGAAGCGGACCATCTGTCCAGACTGGCTGCTGCCTCGATCCCGATAGGACTGGAGCCCTTTCTTTCAATAGGGCTCAACACGATAAAGGAAGCGCTCAGGAAGGATACAGCTAAGGGAACTGCATTGGCGCAATACTTTGGGACTTCGTCAACCCAAAGCTTACAAGTAGGGTACAATCTAAAAAAAAATACAGTATACCGTATATACATAGGCCTCCCTTGGAAAAAACTAAGGATTATTACAGTTATTTTTACGGGCCACTGCACGACAAGAGGGCACTTGTGTAAAAAGCTTAGGGAATTTATGGCCAATTGAGGTCCTTGTATACTCTCTATCTCCGGGATGAATTTTGAAATTTCTAGAGTATCTAGGGTTGGTGAGGTACTGCGATGAGGTGTGGGCACAATGGACCTACTGGTCGCAGTGTTTTCTATCCATCTATCCATGGCTTTGTTGCGCTTAAGTTACGAGGGTTCTCTAAATAGCTAAAGAGTTTCCTCTTTAACTGCGGCAGCTGGTGCCGAGTTCTGATGAAGAAATTCACTGGACGCGAGTTGATTAAGACGGTGATTCCCTATCGGTTATAACCTGTCTGGATATCGTCTGTGAGCTCTTGGATATGTCTAGGAGGAGATTCTGCTTTCAGCGTCTGTTCGGGTGTTCCCAGCGGTAGCAGCCGCGCAGAAATTGCTTGCCATGCATAATGTTATGTTCTTGACATTGCGGCCTCCGTATGCTGCTGGTGTTCAGGCGACGTCAGAAGGCATCCCTTTACTGTTCAGAGAGCGATGTTTTGAGAGGTCTGTAGCTTCATTCACTGTTGCGGCTATATTCTTTATTAAAAATGACGGTTGTCTTCACATCGAAGGAGAGCAAGCTCTCAAAGCCCAAACACGTTCGTCCTACTAACCGTCGTTTTTGGTGTGGCTCGGGATGATTGCCTAATTACTGTCCTTAATCCTTTGTAAACGATGTCAAAAAATTTTGAGTATCCTGCAACTTCCAATAAAATACCTCTGAGATGTGCAAGTGATCTGGGCGGAAATACTTCTCTTTTCGATCATCATTGAAATATTGCCTTAATGAATCTGCATTTGGTACTTTGATCAAGTACTATGTTGTTGAATGCAATTATAATTGCTAATTATGCTAACATTCACTTATGAAACTGCACGTGCAGCCAACTCTACGCCAAAGATTATATCTATATTTGTTTATGCATACATATTTGCCCCATAGAGACCGCTCATATAATTCAACTTAAGATTCCATGGCCCCCTGAGAATTGAGTTTCCAGGAATGACAGTAAGCAACCTTTGACTTTGCATCTACTTTGAGTTAAATTGAATTGCACTGTTTAGCTGTGCATAATTGAGAAATATGTTTTAACTAATGTGCAC
The DNA here is from genome assembly GCF_013731165.1 of Rhagoletis pomonella. Classification (NCBI taxonomy): domain Eukaryota; kingdom Metazoa; phylum Arthropoda; class Insecta; order Diptera; family Tephritidae; genus Rhagoletis; species Rhagoletis pomonella. The sequence goes on from NW_023464399.1 coordinate 7,169, forward strand.
AGCAAGTTCCATTTATGTGTTTTCTCAGTGGCTAGTGTGTGTCATTGAAGTCATACTGATATTTTGATAACATTTATGTAGTAATTGCCAAAATTCAAACACGCAGGTATGTAGATACTCATTCAGAGGCAATATACTACATACATATCTATTTCTAAGAGCTGTTTCTGTCTCAGTTTTGGAATACTGGTTTAGTATAATGTATGTATGGTACTAGGCATACATACATATATACATAGGTATGCCCTGCAAAAAATGGGACTAATCCGGGATGACTCCGGGAGCAATCGCAAAGGAGCATGCGACTAATACCACTTTTGATCTCTTTATATGGAATGAACTGATCGCTTTTGTTCGAGCATGTCCTATGAAGAGACTAATTGTTCACCTTTATACCCGAACGGGTATAAAAAGCGACTATGCACTTTTAAAAAATAAAAATAAAAATTTGCGCCAGCTGAGATTCGAACCGGGGTGCTCAGTTTTGTTTGGCGAATACTCTCTCTGTGTGCCATCGCCGCACATGAAATTTCGTTTACTAAGTGCGTACATATCATTAAATCGTTAATAGTACGTGTTAGAGATGAGTCGGGGACTAATTGATCTCCAATTATACCCGTAAGGGATGAGTCGAGACTAATTGATCTCCAATAGTACCCGTTTCAAAATCGCCCTATCTCAGCAGCCGATTAAAAAACGCCCTATCTCAGCACATTTTCAATACATTTTGAAGTAAAATAGTGCGTTTTTGAACCGAATCCTGAGATAGGGTGTTTTCAATTAAATTCTGAAATAGGGCGTTCTTGAAAAGTTTTTTGAGATAGGGCGTTTTCAAACTGGCTGCCGAGATAGGTCGATCTTCCACTCAGCAGTTGATATGTAGATGAAGAAAATGATAAACACAAAGGTAAAAACAAAGATAAATATAAATATAAAGAAAAAGATGAGGATGAGGATACCGCTAAAAGTAAAGATGAAGATAGGGGAAAAAATTAAAATAAAGGTAATTATAGAGAAAAGGATATAGATAGAGACACGGAGACTCAATCTGGGAACTATTTTGGGATTTTAGAGTTTGGGGTTCTCGGGACTTATCGATATAATAATTGATACTTTTTATCGGTTTTGTTACCGATTTTGTTATCGGTATTTTTATCGATATTGTTATCGATATTTTGATGGATATTTTTATCGATTTTCTAGTCGATTTTTGTTATCCATTATTTACTGTTTTTGTTATCAATTTTGTTATCGATTATTTATCGATTTTGTTATGGATATTTTTTAATCGATTTTGTTATAGATATTTTTATCGATATTTTTAACGATTTTCTAATCGATTTTTGTTATCGATTTTGTTTATCGATTATTTATCGATTTTGCTATCGATATTTATATCGATTTTGCTACCAATATTATTATCGATTTTGCTATCGAAAGTTTTATCGAATTTGTCATCGATTTTGTTATCGATATTTTTATCGGTTTTGTTATCCAAATTTTGTTGGATGTTACCATCGAGATATACGAAGGTCCGTATCATAGAATCACCGGAGCCAATGAAGACTATAGACGACTGCGACATTTTGGTTTGTGGCATGTTTATCACAGTTCCGAGTACAGAGAGAAGTTTAGAAGCCTTTCGGGAATAAAAACTTCCAAACCGATATCTATAGTCGTATTGGTAAGAAAGTACGTCGTTAGCTTTCCTATAAGGGAGCAACAATGAAGATACGCAGGCACTGCCTTTGGGACAAAGGTTTTTTCTTCGAGATCTTTGCACTACCTCGATAAAAGTCTGGATTTTGGTAATAAGTGGCGCAGACATCAAATCAGGGTATGCAATGACAGACAAACTATTCTAGAGGCCTTAGACCCCAACAACACTTCTTCTAAACTATCATCTAGAACATCGATAAATACTTATTAATATATCGATAAATTTATTACTAATGAGCTAATTAGCGCAAAAGCAACCAAAATATATCGAAAACGGTATTCTTAAATATTTTTAAAACGACATTGCTAAATAAGTCGATAATGATATCGATAAAAATATCGAAAACAATTGGACTTCGAAAATATCAACCTCAAACCCCTTCGTGATTTATTCATCAGAATCGTTTTTAAAGCATATGCATGTTTTATTATTAACAAAAAAATCTAAAAATGATGAGCATTGTTCATCCTTAGTGACTCACAAGAAATATGGTCTCATGATGATGTTGATGGAGAATTTGCGATCTCTAAAGTCATTTCCCTACAAATGCCAGAGGATTTCTGAATGTAAATTCAGCAAGCAAAACAATCGCTACACCATCACCTCGGTGACAAAGCGTAAGAAATTGCACTTCCGATACCAGAAGGATTTAAACATTTCCAGAAATCAGCTGCCGTAAGTCGAGCATCTCAACGAACTCGTCGTCTCGATGACAAACCGCTGCAAAAGCACGGAAATGCTAAAGCCCGCCAGCGGCAGTAAAATGCTGTCGCCAACATGCAAGTGGAGGAGATGGCGAACACACATCATACGCACCTACATATGTATATGCTTAAGCACATGCGGTTAGAATACGTATGCAAGTACATATATCTATGTATATAGCGCTTAGGTGACTTGTACTTTACTTAGATTTTTGTTGTTGTTATTGTACACCACACATTTATATGCAGATATTTTTGCGGATGCAACAAGGCGGAAGCGCTTCACTGAGCTTGCGCGCAAAGACACAAGCCAAGTCAACGAAGCGTATATCCCATTCATTCATTCTTCATTCAACAGCAGATGCATTTATAGGTCAGCGAGGGTACACGTTTACGGCGTTTACGGGTGCTTAGTGGAATTCTCAAAAGAGTGTGCATTCATGCATACCTAACTAAAAACAAGGAATCGCGCAGCACATCTAAAAAGATGCATATGTACATACACACAGGTGTATCTACATATGTACAAGCGGAAAATGCGCCATTTACATGAAAACGTGCCCAAGAGGCAAGTAAGGCACACACGCGCATACATACATACATCGAAACATATGTATTTGCATCTGATTTTACATACGCAAATTGCAGAATATCCGTAAGTTGTGTGGCAAAAAAAAACGATATTGAGAATGAAAGACTCAGAAAATGCGTGTAAGCGAGTATGTTGAGAAAAATCAAGTGTAGCGTGTTTACACAGTTCATTACGGTGAATGTGCAGCAAACGAGCAAAAACACGAGTAAAGTGATGCGTACATAAGTTGGCGAGAAAGGTTTTAATGGCTGTGGCGCCGTGGCATCTTCGATGGCACCGCATGTCAAGTGGAGGATGAAGTGAGCTGTAAGGATTAAGTAGGTATGTAGAGGAAAAAGTACAAATACGAATATACATACATACATAAGCCTGAAGTTAAGAGGTTGGTATTTAAAAGAAGTGTTGGCTGACTTGAGCAGTCAATTCCCTAAGATTTGGGTTGTGTTTGAGGAATAGGCTCCGGGTAATTCAAGCTTAGCAGTGCACTTGCAACTTCACAGGAATTATCTGCTTAGCTTTGAGGTTGTTCAACTCGATTTTTATCGTAAAAAAGATAGCATGGCTTAGATAGTAGACTTTCGTTCATCTGCATCTATACCATTTATATAAAGGGAAATCCCTTTTTTTGAATTGAAACTTCTTTAGCAATGGGGGCGTTTTGCAAGACGGGCCGATCGGAGATAGAGGGACTACTGGACATTCTCCATATATGTAGACATTTACGTGAACAATGCTGCAGCTAAGTGAATTCTGAGGCTTAGTTCATCCAACAGTTTACTAATAACTATAATTATCACTGAAGTTGACATTGACCGCAACTTTGAAATATACTT
>NW_023464400.1:0-11013 GCF_013731165.1 Rhagoletis pomonella
TGCATTTCACAGTCTTATTTATAGATAATGTAAACAAAAACGCCTGGTCTTCCACTTTGAAAACGTCGCGCAATATACCTTTTGGTTGCCATTATTTGAGCTAATTTTTCGTATTGCCCGTATTACCGCTCGCGAAAACACAGAAATCGAGAAAATTCATTTATGATGACTTACAATCATGCATAGTATATTTTACTTAAATTTTTTATAACATTTTATTATTTAAACCCACGAAAATAACAATTTAAACGTTCTCCGTCAACAAATTTGCAACTTAGAAAAACGGAACTACGATCGAAATGTAGAATAGGTATAATCGTAAATTTCGAAGATTGATCGAAAGGAAACGGAAGGCAGAATACCAAAGTTGCCAAACGGAGAAAATTTCGATTCGAGTCGAAATGCAGAATAGGGCTGATCGTTTAATCAAGAGTGCTTTCTTAAGCTAAGTGTACACGGTAGAGAAAAAACGCGAGGTTTAGACAAAAATCTCACTAGAGACGTGTAAACACTCAATAGAGCTCTACGAGAGACTCACCTACAAAGTCTATGTGAGAGTTATTTAGCGAGACCTTCGCCGTGTACACAGTCCAACGAAGCTAGATCGAAAGCTCTACGACAACTCTACGCTATATTTAGCAAGCTAAATAGACTTTTTGCTCTACGAAGACGTATAGTAAAGGCTTGACAATGAACTTCATTACAGATTGTTAAATTTTGAAATGGCTACGACATTAAATCGTATATTCGATACAAGCACAATTTGAAGTGCAATTAGAACATAGCCAAATAATGTACCGGGAATCCTCCTCTTATTTTCATTGGTATTTCAATGGCTTTTCCAATAGCCTCCGTCCTTTGCAAAGGGGCATAATTATTGGTTAAAATATAAGGGGTATTCACAAATTGAGCAAGGGGTCTGGCACTCTGGCAATAGTCGTTGCTTGAGTTATCTGCTGTTTTGTCAGAGTGCCAGGCCACTTGCTCAACTTGGTGAATACCTACAAACATATATATAGTAGTTTGGCTGGAACTGCTCGGAGAAACTCCTTTCAAGGGAATTTTAAATATTAAAGGTTGTTTGATGCGAGTCCAAAAGTACACATAGTACCGAAAAGAGAGGTTGCCATGTTTAATTTTTTGGTACATTTGTCTACTTTTAGGTACAATTTTGTTCGGCAAATAAGTACAATTTGAAAATTTAATTCTTGTTCATATTGCGAAAATGTATTTTATGACGTCAGAAAATAGGTGAATGTTGTCAAATCGACGAAGGGTTAGCGCTCCGCTGATGGCGCCAACTATATTTTCTACATCGTGGCTTTGATATAAATATATATATGTACATACAACAAGCGTTGACAACAATTCGAGATAGAAACCTAACTCTAGGCGAGAGGTAACTATTGTCTACCGTGTACACAGCTTGTAGAGTACGTGATAGATAAAAGTTGAGATTTCTCTATTTTGTCTCTAGCTAGAGTTGCTCTACCGTGTAAAATTAATTGAGGGAGGAGATTTTTATTTCAGTGAAACTCTCGAGAGATTTCTCTACTGTGTACGCTTAGCTTTAGAAGTACTAAATGAAATAACGCGTTTAGTCAAAGAAACATCCATACCATTACCACTCCAGTTAGCAGCAAGCCTTAGGTTCTTTGCAGATGGCTCGCATCAACGTTCTATCGGCAAAGATATTGCTTTGGGGGAATCACACTTTCAAAAATATTGTCAGAAGACGAGGAAAGAGCCTAGCTTGAAAACACAAATTCAAATAATGCTGGTCGAAATTTAAGGGACTATCGCTTATAATATTAGCCGTGTTTTTTTACACGCATATACATTTTCGCTTAACCTGTAAAAAAAATAAACAATCTTCGACAATTTTCATTTCAAAACAAGTAATTTTGATTTTATCGACAACTGTTCATAAGCACACATACACCCCTATTGCGAGTGTCGACTAGAAGTAGATAAACGACTACGAAGCGAATATCGATTATCGATCCTATTGCGAGTGTCGATTAGTCGCTAAATTACAGGCTAACCTAATATTCGTAGAATTTTTTTTCTTGCGTCGCCCTAAATTGGCTTGCGTGCGTTTGTATTTGATTTCATTGAGCGAAATGTCAAATCAAAATGTCAGGCAGAACAAAAATTGGAAATTGAGTTAGCTTCATACGCACGCCGTTCAATTTCGGCTGGTCCCATACAAGTTGTATGCGCATGAGAAATTTTTGACAGTAAATTGGAGGCGTGCGTGAATATTAGGTTAGCCTGTTAGCGACTGTTAATAGTTTTCAATCGCTTATCCTTCTACTGCTGTTTCTGAGTCGATAGAGTTTGCGTCATTGTATAGGCAAAGAACGTAGATAACAAGAAGGGACAACTCGTTATAATTGTAGCGAAAGTGCGCAACAGGGTCGTACCTTCTCTTTTGCCCTAGTGCGCTTTTTGATTGGATGAAAAGAGAAGGCACGCCCCTGTTGCACACTTTCGCCACAATTATAACGAGTTGTCCCTTCTTGTTATCTACGTTCTTTGGTATAGGCTTACAAGTATGGAAAGCGCCATTTTGTTTGTTTGCATTTGAAAACAGCTGAGATCACCTGATTTTAAATTCTCTCATTCTCCGCACAGAGTTACATTCAAGTTTCAGAAAAAAACTTTTAAATGTAAAATGATGCAGTCTAATGTACATATGTAAATAAATAAATGTAAGCAATTGTGTGTAATGAACTTCTGCCCACAGGCAATATTTTGGCATACATTTAAACAAATTTAACCTTAAAGCCATGATTCAGTAATTAAAGGTTTCCTCATTAGTGACATTAGAGTTTTGACACTCCTTTAGCTCCCTTACAAAAGCTTTGCACACACGCACGAACCCACACAGTGCCTTGCTAAGGGAGCCGATTTTGTCAAGAGGGAGCGAGGAAATTGTTTTTGAGCACACCTTTTATTATTGAATCATGCCTTAAAGCCACTGCACTTTTGCTAAAAACTATCTTGGGTCGAGTGGTGGGGCAAAAAATGAGCTTAGCGCACATAGGCACTTGGGGAAAATCCGCTGCCTTAACACCACAAACCTCGATCAATTTTTGCGTACATATGGTAAATGCGAGAACTTAAAGAACTTTATACTTCTTTGCTTGCAGAGAAAAACGGTATTTGCGCAGCCGCTAACGCAGCATCCCGCATTTGAATAAATAAATTTTCGAATCATAAATTTTCATTTACATATTTATTTTTAATTTATTTGACATTTGAATTATTTCGAGAGAGTAAATGCTAGCAAACGTCAAAAACCCCCAATGGCGGACGAATTGTGCGAGCGGTTTTACCCAAGGTGTGATTGACAACTCAGTGCGGCTCTCTTTTAAGGTACTATAATGTCAAAAAGTATAAACAAACGAATTAACCATTAGTGATGCATGTATCTTGTCAGCACTGATACCCAAGGCTTTTATTTTGATTATAGTTTTGTTTTACTTACATTACCTGGAATATATATATTTTGTCAATAACATAAAACAAATTGTTTATAAAATCGTTTTAGCAATTTTCTTGTTTTTAATTGCCCAAGTTTTATGCCTTTGTGCGTTTATTTTTATATTTAAATTTTTTATCCTAAACATTATTCGACACTTATAAAAGTATGATTTTACATTTGTTAAATTTATTTCATGCGAAATAGTTTGGGTACAAACGAGCTCCTTTGAAAGCGCTTGATTCGGACGGACAACAAATGAAATAACTTTCCTTGAAGTGGTTTTCACAAACGCGAGATGAATCTCGTAGTACAACACCACATCGCTGCCGTCTTAACTCGCAACTAGGTGGTTTAAAACAGCGCACTATTTTCGTGCCCTGACTTCTATTGCATACAGCGCACCGTTCAAAAGTTTTTCTCCGTTTCATCTTTGTTTCCTTACATTAAATATTTAAGCAAAGTCGAACGTATTTCCTTATTAACAAACTTTAAATGTACTTTCTTGCTCCCCTCGGCGGTGTATCTCTTAACAATTTCACGTTTATTAAGAAAATTTGTTGCTTGAAAAATTTTTGTGTAAATTTTTTTAAACAAATTCAAATTTGAAAAAAATATTTTCAAATGGGTTAATAATTCATTTCAGTTTGACATTATAGCCTGTTTCTTATAAGAGCAATGTCAAAATCAATCACACGTTGTTGAATACATTTTGGTTTTACCTTTACATATTTTTATCATGGCTTATACCGTCACATTCAAATTACGAATGACAATACAATGAAGAAAATGAATAGAGAAAACGAACAATATTGCGAACTTAAATCTAGATATGAATTTGCAATCTCGCGTTAAACGTAAAACGTAAGGGTAAATCCCTACATCACCCCTTCCAAAAGCATCGCCGCGGATTCAAAATTTGAGTCAAAAGTCAAATTGTCGATATCTCTTCTGTTGGGAAATAAGCCAGTTTTAATCTGTCCATCGAAACGGTGACTTGTTGAGATCCTACTAGGATTGTGCATATCTTTGGGTATCTGTTGGCGACCAAATATGGACCATCATACGGTGCCTTTAGTGGCGAGCGGATTGTGTCATCTCGAAGGAAAACATGGCTACAGAAACTCAAGTCTTTCGGGACGAATACTGGAGTTTTTCTATGCTGCGAGGTTTTCGTTGGTTTGATTTGTTCAAAATGTTGCCGTAATCCTTGTTTAAACATATGTACATCTGCGGATGAGTCATTAGTGTCGTGAAGGATCAAACTGGGCAAACAAATCGTATGTCCGCAAGGCATTTCTGCTACTGATGCTCCCAGATCATCCTCTACTGCCGTTCGTAGACCAAGCAGCACTATGGGTAAAACGTCAACCAAATTGGAGTTAGCCTCGTGGCATTTCAAAGCGGCCTTTAAGACCCGATACATCGCTCAAGCATAGCTCGTGGTATGTATGTATTAGTGCTGCAAAACTATCGATGGGACCCTCGATGTTATCGATGGGGCCAATGCCTTAGCCACTATCGATGGTTTTTTTGAAACCTTCGATTGTATTTTACTTTGCACTCATAAATATAATAAAGTTCCTTTTCCATTCACATTAACCTGCGAAAAGCAAATTTTTGTCGCGAAATTTTTTTTCTTAGTTTAAGAAAAATAAATGAATACACGGTTTTGGTTTGAACTTTCTTACTTAAACTTTGTTTTTTTTTATGTTTTTGGATTTTCTAATACTTTCCAGGGCTGTCACAGAATCCATCGTAGTCCGATTTTTCGTGAAATCTACGAAAATGCTCCCACTGAATCCGAGTAGTGTATACTTTGAATACAAAAGGTCGTAACAATTCGGATTCAGTGATCGCATTTTCGTAGATTTCACGAAATAACGGACTACGATGGTTTTGGGATAGCCCAAACTTATAGGCTTTCTCAGGTAAGTTGAATGAATTTTCACATGAGGTGATCGGCAGGGTTTATTTCCTCCTTTTTACCTTTCTACTTTTGTTTTCTTATACTTAACATGAGCAATGGCCCCTTCAATAGGCATAAACTGCAGTTAAGGCTTGTTGAAAATAAATTATTAGTTTGAAAATAAACAAAATATTGTATTTTTTTAGCTTTTACGTCTTTTCAGTATGATATGTGTAAATAAAATAATATTTGTGTAACCCTTTTCTATTTAACGGGTCATTCTAATAAACCATTGATATAATCGATGGTTGTCTATAAAACTATCGAAAACCATCGATGGTGCCACTATCGATGGTTTTGCAGCACTAGTATGTATGTGATTAGCTCCCAGGAGCTTAACCAGTTGCTGAAAAAGGCTGCTCTCGAATTGGCATCCTTGGTCCGTGGTGATACATTTTGGAACGCCGAATCTGCTTATCCACCCTTTAAGTAACTCCCTGGCCACGGTCTCTGCTGTCATATCACTCGCTCGTGCGCCGCGAAATTTTGCACCGCTAACAAGCGGTGACCTTGCCCCGGGGTGTGCTAAGCCGTCCATCGCGTTGAAAACTACTTGCCGCAGAGTTGTCGAAATATATGGCGATATATGACCAGTCGAGTTATCGCAAATAACTCCAGGTGCGTACCTAGCTGCCTGTGCCTCACCAACTGTAGTGAGGTGTTGCCGTTTCGATTCCAATTTTGCTTCACGTAACAGTTGGAAATACCACGTAGTATTAAAGTAACATGCGATCTTGCATGATATTGAATTCAGTGTCGTTTAAAAGAAAAAAACGGGTACATATTTACATAATTATATATATAATAATATAATAATATAATAATAATTATTATTATTTTTATTTTTAATAGTTTTTTTAAGACTGGAATTGAAGAGATATATTTAATCCTTTATCCTTCGAAGAAAACATCCTGAACAGCCCTATTTTTATATTGTTTCTGAGTCATTAGCCTTAGGAAGGTGGCTATCAGTAGTTCACTTAGAATTGCGCTTGCATTACAATGGAACTAGCTATTCATAATTTTAATGTTTCAATTATCCACAAACATAAAATCAGAGACTATCAGGCAATCGGAACCGAAATGACAATGAAATGACAATTCGTGTGATTTTGTTTTGGGTGTTCTACAATTCGTTCGATTTCATTAGAATTCGAACTTAAGTTCGAAACCGCTGATTTTATTATATATATTATAGAAATCGGTTAATGTGATCCAAAGTTATGCGGTAACATACACAAAACCCTTCCTCCTTTTTGTCAAGTCTGTTAAAAATATAATTTTTAAACGGTGTTTGAATAAAAATTAAAATGTTTTTTATGACTGCTTATATTTTGAATGAATGTGAGCGACATTATCAAAACATAATCCACATACGGCGTTTAAGAGATGAATCTAACCCTCTTAGTGCATCGGATTCAATGTAAGTTTTGAACAAACGGTTTTGTATTTTACAGAAATACAACTATAATTGTTTTTAGATTTGTTGCGAGCTATCCAGCCCTATTCTGCATTTCGATTACGTTCCCGCATTCCGCTCCGCTGGAATCGAACTTAGGTATTCTGCGTTACGATCGAAACGAAAGAAGAAGAGGAAGACAGAAAACATCTTTCGAAATTAGCTGTTTGCCTAGGAATATGTGAAATCGAAACAAAACAAAGAGATATTTGCCACCAAACTATAGCAGCACATGAAGTTAAAGTTTGTAAATATTTTAAAATAACTAAATATACCTAGCATCACTGTAATTTAAAAATAAAATTTAAGTGGATACATAATTATAATGAAATCCATAGCCGCGGCGTTATTGCTTGAAGAGAAGAACGAGTCGCAGATTGCTGATGCGGAAGTTGAAAGGCGGAGATTTAGGGACATGTTTGATCTTTTTTAGATGAGTGAAGAGTCATAAGGAATTCATCTTGTACTCTATTACTCATCGTTTAAAGTCAGTGAAATTATAAACGTTGTTTAGATCAGTCCACAACATTTGCATTTACTACAGAGTGGAAAATTTGAACTCAAACGAATCCCATTTTAAAGGCCGTCAGGAGGAGGGGAAGAACAAAGCTTATCTTTCCATAAAAAAAACGAATTCGAGACAACATACGCACCTCTTTTTAAAAAGTTAGTAAAAACGAGTGTAATAATAAAAGCATCTTTTTTATGTAACTTCACATTTTATGTATGTATGTATCTATGTGCGTACATCGATTAATTTTATATAAAAAGAATAAATTGTATTCAATGCATTTCACAGTCTTATTTATAGATAATGTAAACAAAAACGCCTGGTCTTCCACTTTGAAAACGTCGCGCAATATACCTTTTGGTTGCCATTATTTGAGCTAATTTTTCGTATTGCCCGTATTACCGCTCGCGAAAACACAGAAATCGAGAAAATTCATTTATGATGACTTACAATCATGCATAGTATATTTTACTTAAATTTTTTATAACATTTTATTATTTAAACCCACGAAAATAACAATTTAAACGTTCTCCGTCAACAAATTTGCAACTTAGAAAAACGGAACTACGATCGAAATGTAGAATAGGTATAATCGTAAATTTCGAAGATTGATCGAAAGGAAACGGAAGGCAGAATACCAAAGTTGCCAAACGGAGAAAATTTCGATTCGAGTCGAAATGCAGAATAGGGCTGATCGTTTAATCAAGAGTGCTTTCTTAAGCTAAGTGTACACGGTAGAGAAAAAACGCGAGGTTTAGACAAAAATCTCACTAGAGACGTGTAAACACTCAATAGAGCTCTACGAGAGACTCACCTACAAAGTCTATGTGAGAGTTATTTAGCGAGACCTTCGCCGTGTACACAGTCCAACGAAGCTAGATCGAAAGCTCTACGACAACTCTACGCTATATTTAGCAAGCTAAATAGACTTTTTGCTCTACGAAGACGTATAGTAAAGGCTTGACAATGAACTTCATTACAGATTGTTAAATTTTGAAATGGCTACGACATTAAATCGTATATTCGATACAAGCACAATTTGAAGTGCAATTAGAACATAGCCAAATAATGTACCGGGAATCCTCCTCTTATTTTCATTGGTATTTCAATGGCTTTTCCAATAGCCTCCGTCCTTTGCAAAGGGGCATAATTATTGGTTAAAATATAAGGGGTATTCACAAATTGAGCAAGGGGTCTGGCACTCTGGCAATAGTCGTTGCTTGAGTTATCTGCTGTTTTGTCAGAGTGCCAGGCCACTTGCTCAACTTGGTGAATACCTACAAACATATATATAGTAGTTTGGCTGGAACTGCTCGGAGAAACTCCTTTCAAGGGAATTTTAAATATTAAAGGTTGTTTGATGCGAGTCCAAAAGTACACATAGTACCGAAAAGAGAGGTTGCCATGTTTAATTTTTTGGTACATTTGTCTACTTTTAGGTACAATTTTGTTCGGCAAATAAGTACAATTTGAAAATTTAATTCTTGTTCATATTGCGAAAATGTATTTTATGACGTCAGAAAATAGGTGAATGTTGTCAAATCGACGAAGGGTTAGCGCTCCGCTGATGGCGCCAACTATATTTTCTACATCGTGGCTTTGATATAAATATATATATGTACATACAACAAGCGTTGACAACAATTCGAGATAGAAACCTAACTCTAGGCGAGAGGTAACTATTGTCTACCGTGTACACAGCTTGTAGAGTACGTGATAGATAAAAGTTGAGATTTCTCTATTTTGTCTCTAGCTAGAGTTGCTCTACCGTGTAAAATTAATTGAGGGAGGAGATTTTTATTTCAGTGAAACTCTCGAGAGATTTCTCTACTGTGTACGCTTAGCTTTAGAAGTACTAAATGAAATAACGCGTTTAGTCAAAGAAACATCCATACCATTACCACTCCAGTTAGCAGCAAGCCTTAGGTTCTTTGCAGATGGCTCGCATCAACGTTCTATCGGCAAAGATATTGCTTTGGGGGAATCACACTTTCAAAAATATTGTCAGAAGACGAGGAAAGAGCCTAGCTTGAAAACACAAATTCAAATAATGCTGGTCGAAATTTAAGGGACTATCGCTTATAATATTAGCCGTGTTTTTTTACACGCATATACATTTTCGCTTAACCTGTAAAAAAAATAAACAATCTTCGACAATTTTCATTTCAAAACAAGTAATTTTGATTTTATCGACAACTGTTCATAAGCACACATACACCCCTATTGCGAGTGTCGACTAGAAGTAGATAAACGACTACGAAGCGAATATCGATTATCGATCCTATTGCGAGTGTCGATTAGTCGCTAAATTACAGGCTAACCTAATATTCGTAGAATTTTTTTTCTTGCGTCGCCCTAAATTGGCTTGCGTGCGTTTGTATTTGATTTCATTGAGCGAAATGTCAAATCAAAATGTCAGGCAGAACAAAAATTGGAAATTGAGTTAGCTTCATACGCACGCCGTTCAATTTCGGCTGGTCCCATACAAGTTGTATGCGCATGAGAAATTTTTGACAGTAAATTGGAGGCGTGCGTGAATATTAGGTTAGCCTGTTAGCGACTGTTAATAGTTTTCAATCGCTTATCCTTCTACTGCTGTTTCTGAGTCGATAGAGTTTGCGTCATTGTATAGGCAAAGAACGTAGATAACAAGAAGGGACAACTCGTTATAATTGTAGCGAAAGTGCGCAACAGGGTCGTACCTTCTCTTTTGCCCTAGTGCGCTTTTTGATTGGATGAAAAGAGAAGGCACGCCCCTGTTGCACACTTTCGCCACAATTATAACGAGTTGTCCCTTCTTGTTATCTACGTTCTTTGGTATAGGCTTACAAGTATGGAAAGCGCCATTTTGTTTGTTTGCATTTGAAAACAGCTGAGATCACCTGATTTTAAATTCTCTCATTCTCCGCACAGAGTTACATTCAAGTTTCAGAAAAAAACTTTTAAATGTAAAATGATGCAGTCTAATGTACATATGTAAATAAATAAATGTAAGCAATTGTGTGTAATGAACTTCTGCCCACAGGCAATATTTTGGCATACATTTAAACAAATTTAACCTTAAAGCCATGATTCAGTAATTAAAGGTTTCCTCATTAGTGACATTAGAGTTTTGACACTCCTTTAGCTCCCTTACAAAAGCTTTGCACACACGCACGAACCCACACAGTGCCTTGCTAAGGGAGCCGATTTTGTCAAGAGGGAGCGAGGAAATTGTTTTTGAGCACACCTTTTATTATTGAATCATGCCTTAAAGCCACTGCACTTTTGCTAAAAACTATCTTGGGTCGAGTGGTGGGGCAAAAAATGAGCTTAGCGCACATAGGCACTTGGGGAAAATCCGCTGCCTTAACACCACAAACCTCGATCAATTTTTGCGTACATATGGTAAATGCGAGAACTTAAAGAACTTTATACTTCTTTGCTTGCAGAGAAAAACGGTATTTGCGCAGCCGCTAACGCAGCATCCCGCATTTGAATAAATAAATTTTCGAATCATAAATTTTCATTTACATATTTATTTTTAATTTATTTGACATTTGAATTATTTCGAGAGAGTAAATGCTAGCAAACGTCAAAAACCCCCA
>NW_023464401.1:0-1494 GCF_013731165.1 Rhagoletis pomonella
TGTTTGGGGAATCCGGAAGATGAGGCCATACCTAGAGGGATACAGGTTCAAGGTGATCACCGACCACATGTCGCTGAAGTGGCTGAACTCCATCGAGAGCCCTTCCGGCCGCATAGCGAGGTGGGCTCTAGAACTACAACAGCATACATTCGACATAGAATATCGAAAAGGGAAGCTCAATCTAGTCGCGGACGCACTATCACGGCAACCACTGGAGACCCTCCGGCAAGCGATAACTACGGAACCACAATGCAAGTGGTGGCATAAGCGCGTGGGTGAAGTGCGCGCCAACCCGGAGAAATACGCTGACTATATGGTGCAGGACGGACAACTCTACCGCCATATCCCGTGCCGAAGCCAGGATGAGGAAGCAGTACCCTGGAAGCTATGTGTACCAACGCCGCTTCGCCAACGAATACTACAGGAGAACCACGATGTACCCAGCGCCGGCCACATGGGCATCCGACGGACCGTGGCGCGGGTCGCCAACCGATACTATTGGCCAGGTATGTTCCGTGACATCAGCCGTTACGTGCGCCAGTGTGATTCATGCCAAAAATACAAGGAAGGACAACAGAAACCCGCGGGAAAAATGCTTTCGCAGGTGGCCTCGGAGCCCTTCACGACGGTCTGCACAGACTTCGTCGGACCCCTACCGCGATCTACACACGGCAACACCATGCTATTGGTATTCTTCGACCGCTTCAGCAAATGGGTAGAGCTAGTCCCAATGAGACGCGCCACGGCAGAAGGGCTACGCCGCGCATTCAGAGAACGAATCCTAGCGAGATTTGGCGTCCCGAAGATACTCATCTCGGACAACGGCGTCCAGTTCACCAGCACGCTGTGGCAGCGCTACCTCCAAGAGATGGGAATACGACAGCAGTTTACCGCGCCATACACCCCCCAGGAAAACCCAACGGAACGCGCTAACCGAACGGTCAAGCGAATTATAGCTCAACTTACCAGGACGCAACACCACCGATGGGATGACCTCCTCCCCGAAATCGCGCTAGCCATCAATACCAGCGTTACCGCCTCTACGGGGTACAGCCCTGCTTTTCTCGTCCAAGGGCGTGAGCCACGGCTACCTGGAGCGCTCTTCGATGAGATCAACATTGGGACGGGCACTATTCCCCCTACTGCCGAGGAGAAGTCCAGCAGGATGCAAGAGGCGTTCAGGATTGTCCGGCAAAATATGGAAAGAGCGGCGACGGACCAGGCCCGCCACTACAACCTCAGGCGGCGAAAATGGACTCCTAGGGTTGGCGAACTTGTTCTCGCCAAGGAACACCATCTATCCAAGGCCGCGGAGGGGTTCGCAGCGAAATTGGCCCCCAAATATGACGGCCCCTACAAAATCCTGAGGTACATATCACCGGTGATCGTCCAGCTACGCAACACCGATGGAGGAAGGGAAAAGACGGCCAATATCGCGGAATTAAAAACGTATCATACCAGCGAGGCCATATAGACACAAGGAGACAAAAAAAA
>NW_023464401.1:1594-11012 GCF_013731165.1 Rhagoletis pomonella
GAAAAAAAAAAAAAAAAAAAAAAAAAAAAGGGGAACGACCACACAAATAATTGAATTAATTAACCAACTTTAATTTCGTAAGCCACTCCATCCAGCCATTCAACCGCGAACCACCGGAGAGCGAACATCGGAATTTCGGAAGCTACCAGAGGGGAAAAAAAAAAACAAATAAATAACAACATCAAAATGGAAGCCAACAACAAGTGGGCGAACAGCGTGAAACGCATACGCGAACGCAGCGAGGAGGAGGAAGCGAAACGTCCTCGCACCCAGGTACTGGGGTCACAGCCCACTACCGGTATACGAAACGCCGCGACGGCACGCGCCGACGCAGCCGACGCCGCCGCGCGACACACGCAGCTTACGAACAGCACCACCGCACGCCGCGCCGCAGCCATAAGGGCAGTCAACGCCCACGCCGCAGTCGGGACGACACGCGTCGCCACCATCCCCGACGCCGCAGCGCACATGAGTAGTGTGCAAACTAGACAGCGGATATCCGCTGCCCCTGCTGCAGTCGTTGCATCCAGCAGCGTCACTAACACGTCCTCCTACGCCACCACGGCAGGATCCACCGTACACGTCGCCGTCAACGCTACGCGCGCCCGCACGGCGCCGACGACCGCCACACGCCCGACCGTCACGCACACAGCAACCGCACATATGGCAGCTCGACGAGCTGTCCACTCCCAACAAGTCGCCGGACGCACCGCCGCCTGGGCAGAGGCCGCCGCAAGGGCGCACCCCATCAGGCGTACCATACCAACGCCCGAGTGCATTCTCGGCAGGGTAACGGCCGACACGCGCGACGCCTTGATAGTCACAGTAAGCAGTACCGAAGAGAGTTCCACGGGTAGTAACTCAACAGGATGTAGTAGGTCAAGCGCAAGTACGACCAGTTCAAGCGACAGCTCGGACGACTCGAGCGAGGGGCGAGTTGACCCGCCGACCACTCCGGCCAACGAGCAAATACCCGCGAGGCGAACACCATCGCCGCCCATCCAACTCTCATCAGGGGAAGAGGCAACTCCGCGGGAGGAGCAAGGGCCAGTACTAGCATACCCGCCAGGGCCAGGCAGCATCGCAATATACCCGGTGGATCTGCGTTCACTAGAGGGAACACGATGGCTGACAGATGCGGTGATGGACGCATGGGCGAGAGGGCTAGAAGCCGAGTTGGGACCAGGGGCTGCCATACTCAGTCCTTTCGTTGTGTGGCAGCTAACACAGAACGGAAACTCGGGGGAAAACTATCGGCGCATCCATCGCTGGCTGCGAAAAAACGGACCTGTTTGGCAAGCGGGCAGTGCTGGCGCCCCACAACACGGCTGGACACTGGTACCTGCTAGTACTGGCGAACCGGGAGACCACCCACCACCTCCTTGACATGGAATGCTGGAGGGAACGTTACATATGGACCGTGGACTCTAGGACGAAGGGGGGAGCCGCCCACGCAACAAAAACATGGGAGAAGTTCCTGCAGTGGGAGTATACCCAGAGGCACGGCGGGGTAGGCTTCGAGGTTCAAGAAGTCTACCCGAGGGTCCCACAACAGGAGAACGATGGAGACTGCGGGGTATACGTGTTGGAGACCATCGAGAGGGTCATGCGCTTTGTCGGACAGGGCAGAGGCGCACCCGGATGCATCGCAGAGCCTTTCACGGCCGATATGGCAGCCCTGAAGCGGGCGCAGATACTGTCCACGTTCCAACAGTACGCCCATGGACGCGAAAGCGCAGAACCGCCGCCGTTACAACCGCACTTACCACCGCACCAAGACAGCTCCACCACCGCCACGCCGATCCGACCACCGTCACCACCCGCCCCGCCTTCCACTACCGTCGCATCACCGATACGACCGTCGCGATCACCATATCCGCCGCCGGAACAGAAGCAACCAGAGATGCCCCCAGAAGGGATCGAGGTCTTGGCTAGCGACGTTGACGGACCAGTGCTAGACCAATACCCAGAAACTGCCGAGAGAATCCGTAGCGCCTTCGGGAGAATCAACCAGGGAGCGTGCAGGGCACGCCAGAGGTTCCGCACGGAGAACTACAAGATCACCGTGTATAGAGGGAAAGCGCGCATACAGCCAAGGATGAAGGAGCATTGAACCTCCGAAGTGGGGGGGGAGTGTGAGGACTAAATGTTCAGCATAAAATTTAGCCCACACAAACATCTACAACATAGGCAGCAATACGACACCGCACAACAGCCAGTCAAGCAACACAACTCATAGCAACACAACTCATAGCAACACAACTCATAGCAACACAACTCGTAGCAACACACGACAGCATCTTTGCGGCCACGGCAACGAAACAACACACAGCAACATGTGGCTGCGCGACCACTCAACATCAAGCATGCAGCCCATAAAATATAGAGCACAGCGAGAAAACAGTCAGTCAGCACGGAGCTGTGGTCGCGAGTGAACGACTACAGTTGAAGGGAGCGATAGCTTGTGAGTGGTACGCACACACCACAAGACATCACTTTTCAAAGGTAGAGAACCATATTTTGTAGTGAGAACTACCGCTGAATGGAGCGATTGCTTGTGAGTGGTACACACACACCACAAGACATCACCACTCAGAGTAGTGATCATTAAAAACGGTTCCGATCACCGCTCGCCACTGCCTACCGCGAAGCCGCGTACGAACGACATCCGCTCGTTCGCCGTCAACATCGCACGCCAAGGGTGCCAGAAAGAGCGCTAATCGTCGCCGCCAACAGCGCAACACCAAGCGCACCTCCAAGAGCGCTATCCGTCGTCGTCAGCAGCGCAACGTCAAGCGCGCCAGCAAGAGCGCTAACCGGCGCCGTCAACAGCGCAACGCCAAGCGGGCCAACCAGAGTGCTACTTACAGTCACCAGCAGAGCCCCACTCACAAGGGCATTACTCATCGGCGCTAACCGAGCGCCTCTCATCGTCGCCGCCGACAGCGCAACTCCAAGCGCACCCGTAAGAACGCTACCCGTCGTCGTCGGCCGCGCCACGTCAAGCGCGTCAGCAAGAGCGCTATCCGTCGCCGTCAGCAGCGCGCCACTCAACGGCGTCAACAGAGCGCTGCTCACCAGAAGCGAAGTCACGCCACTACCGCCTAGCGGGTCCATAACGGGACAGGGAGCCGTTACCCAACCACTGCAAGTGGCGCCAGCAAGTTTTGTTATTTGTTATATTTTCTTTATAGAAATTAAGAAAATTTAAATTAATAAATTGCGATTTACCAGAGCCCCGAAACTACAAATTTATTGTAACGAACCCTGGACACGACGAGTATACCCCAGCATTATAGAAGAAGCGGCGGGGCAAATAAAACGCTTCGTTACAATTGGCGCCCGAGCAGGGACGCTTGGCAAATCGTACACGTGTAAAAGAAAATTTATTATATGCTGGATACGAGCAAAATGGCGGAAGTGATCAACACAGCATGGCTAGACGATATACCCAAGGAGCAACTAGTATCCATCGCACAGGAATTGGGAATCGAGTGCGCGGGTACCGCCCGAGAAATACGCAAGCGCATAACGGCGCTGGCGGCCAAGGCGCACACTGACCCAGAGATCTATGCCAAATTCCAGGCGATGGGAATCACCAACAGAGACAGCGAGGTTGCCTCGGAAGACGATGAGGAGCAGAAGACGCCAGTACCACCGGATGAACGTACGGGCAGTGCGACTACTCCTATGGAAAACACGACTCAGAGCCAGTTGGCGGTACCGCTACACCAGCACCAGCTGCCATCGGATCAGCCACCAATTTACCAGCACCCGACGCCAACGACCGTCGGGCCGAACGCAGGTACAGTCAACCCTGCAAACCAAGCACCAACTCACACGTTTGCACCTA
The DNA here is from genome assembly GCF_013731165.1 of Rhagoletis pomonella. Lineage (NCBI taxonomy): Eukaryota > Metazoa > Arthropoda > Insecta > Diptera > Tephritidae > Rhagoletis > Rhagoletis pomonella. Next base: position 5,448 of record NW_023464401.1, read on the forward strand.
TCATCGACCAGGTAAGGAAGTGGTCAGTAAAATATGACGGTGGGCGAGACCCGCTAGTGTTTGTGGAGCGATTGGAGGAACTGGCCGAGGTGTATGCCTTGAACGTGGACCTCCTGCCAAAAACCATGCCCGAGTTGCTGTGCGGTACCGCTCTTCACTGGTACCGCAACAACAACGAACACTGGAGTAGCTGGATAACCTTCAAGCGCGACTTCCTACGCTTCTTCCTGCCAACTCGGTATTTCGAACGCCTCGAGGACGATATACGGCAGAGAAGGCAGCACCCACGGGAGAAATATAAGGAGTACGTAATCGCGATACAGAACCTGATGCGACATGCCGGGTATAGCAGCGAGCAGCGTTTGGAAAGAATTTTCCGCAACAGCCACCCCGATTACTTGTTATACATTCGGCGACGGGATTTCACCACTCTATCTGAACTACTCACGCTCGCGGAGGAGTACGAGGGTATCCACGAAGGCCACCGACGGACGACGGAGACATCACGCCGGGAGGTGGCAAGGCATGTCACCGGCGACAACCCGACGAGGACCACCACTCAACCGGATGAACCATCTCATCGCACCCCACTGGTGCCGATGACACAACGCCACCCGCCAATTACACCGCACCGCTCAACGACGGACACACATCGTCGTGACTTATCCAGAAACCAGAGCTTCGACCCCAACAACGTATGCAGGAGATGTGGGCAGGAAGGGCATTATGCCAGGCGATGCCGCACGACACGGAAGATATTCTGTTGGGAGTGCGGTCGAGCCAATGTCCGCACGATCGAATGCTGTCGCCGGCGTCAGGGAAACGGCGGAGGGCTCCACCAAGAGCAAGGCGCGGTGAGCCCACCGAACCCAGCGCCGAGACACCCATAACCATGCGTCAGGATCACGGTCGACTGTACGCCTTAGTCCACTTGGGTAGGGAGCTAGTCGAGGCCGTCATCGATACCGGCGCCTCGAAGAGTTTCATATCCACCACCTTAGCGGAGTACATGACAACCGTAGGAAGCGGAGAGAGGATAACGGTAGCCCTCGAGATACACATGGCCGACGGAACCAGTAGCAATATTTTCGAGGCCATGAGGATCGAGGTTCGTCTCGGACAAGCGATGCACCACGCAGTGTTATACATCATGCCAGGCGCAATAGACGACCTCATACTCGGCCTAGACACATTGGGGAGCATGGGAGCTGTAGTATCCTGTGGCGGTCAACAAGTTGTACTCACCGAACCGACTACACAGACGACACCATCCGTTACCTCACAAACCACGGAGGATAACACCTCACTCGCAGTAAGTAATACCATCCCGCCTAGGACGCCTAAGAGGAAGCACCGAAGGAAGGGCAGATCCAGGAGCGAGAAGGTCAATAGAGTCGACCATGATGAACCCAGTGGAAACGTCGATAAGCGCACCTCCGCGGAGATGCCACACAGTAACCATACAGGCGAGGCAACACGAATACGCGACTTCCTAGCGGAGGAGCTACAGAAGTTTGAAACCATGAGCGGAGTGGCCAACGTGGCGGAGCACAGGATCATCATGACCGATGACCGCCCAATTAAGCAGCGGTACTTTCCGCGCAACCCCGCGATGCAGGCCATCATCAACGCAGAGATCGACGAGCTCCTCTCCAAAGGGTGCATCGAACCCTCCTGTAGCCCGCATAGCGCGCCCATCGTGTTGGCTCGGAAGAAAAATGGTAAGTCGAGGTTATGCGTGGATTATCGGCAACTAAATGCCCGATCAGTACCCGACGCATACCCCTTACCCAGAATACAACAGATACTGGACAAGTTACGGCGGGCTAAGTACATCAGCAGCCTAGACCTCAAAAACGGCTACTGGCAGATACCCCTGGAACCGAACAGTCGCCCGTACACAGCCTTCACCGTGCCGGGGCGCGGACTATTTCAATGGCGTGTCATGCCGTTCGGCCTACACTCCGCACCAGCAACATTTCAAAGAGCACTCGACCAGGTCATCGGCCCAGAAATGGAACCCCACGCTTTCGCCTACCTGGACGACATCATCGTCATAGGCTCCACCTTCGAGGAGCATGTACAAAACCTACAGGAAGTACTATCACGACTACAACGCGCGAATCTCCGCATCAACCCCGAGAAGTGCGACTTCTTCAAGAAGGAACTCCGATACTTGGGTCACGTGGTAAGTGAAAAGGGAATCCACACCGATCCCGAGAAGGTGGCCGCGATCCGAGAATTAAAACCACCGTCGAATGTGAAGGAAGTACGCCAATACCTCGGGATAGCATCGTGGTACCGTCGTTTCGTGCCCGATTTCGCCACGTTGAGCCAGCCACTAACTGCACTCCTGAAGAAGGGTAAGCATTGGAAGTGGGGAGTCGAACAACAAGAGGCCTTCGACACCCTCAAACGGAAGCTCACCGAGGCCCCCGTACTCGCCTGTCCGGATTTTAACGAGAAATTCACCCTACAGACGGACGCTAGTAACTTTGGCTTGGGAGCGGTGTTGACACAAGAATTAGAAGGAGGTGAACGCGTAATATCTTATGCCAGCAGGAAATTGAACAAAGCGGAGGTCAACTACTCGCCCACGGAGAAGGAGTGTCTTGCCATTGTTTGGGGAATCCGGAAGATGAGGCCATACCTAGAGGGATACAGGTTCAAAGTGATCACCGACCACATGTCGCTGAAGTGGCTGAACTCCATCGAGAGCCCTTCCGGCCGCATAGCGAGGTGGGCTCTAGAACTACAACAGCATACATTCGACATAGAATATCGAAAAGGGAAGCTCAATCTAGTCGCGGACGCACTATCACGGCAACCACTGGAGACCCTCCGGCAAGCGATAACTACGGAACCACAATGCAAGTGGTGGCATAAGCGCGTGGGTGAAGTGCGCGCCAACCCGGAGAAATACGCTGACTATATGGTGCAGGACGGACAACTCTACCGCCATATCCCGTGCCGAAGCCAGGATGAGGAAGCAGTACCCTGGAAGCTATGTGTACCAACCCCGCTTCGCCAACGAGTACTACAGGAGAACCACGATGTACCCAGCGCCGGCCACATGGGCATCCGACGGACAGTGGCGCGGGTCGCCAACCGATACTATTGGCCGGGTTGTTCCGTGACATCAGCCGTTACGTGCGCCAGTGTGATTCATGCCAAAAATACAAGGAAGGACAACAGAAACCCGCGGGAAAAATGCTTTCACAGGTGGCCTCGGAGCCCTTCACGACGGTCTGCACAGACTTCGTCGGACCCCTACCGCGATCTACACACGGCAACACCATGCTATTGGTATTCTTCGACCGCTTCAGCAAATGGGTAGAGCTAGTCCCAATGAGACGCGCCACGGCAGAAGGGCTACGCCGCGCATTCAGAGAACGAATCCTAGCGAGATTTGGCGTCCCGAAGATACTCATCTCGGACAACGGCGTCCAGTTCACCAGCACGCTGTGGCAGCGCTACCTCCAAGAGATGGGAATACGACAGCAGTTTACCGCGCCATACACCCCCCCAGGAAAACCCAACGGAACGCGCTAACCGAACGGTCAAGCGAATAATAGCTCAACTTACCAGGACGCAACACCACCGATGGGATGACCTCCTCCCCGAAATCGCGCTAGCCATCAATACCAGCGTTACCGCCTCTACGGGGTACAGCCCTGCTTTTCTCGTCCAAGGGCGTGAGCCACGGCTACCTGGAGCGCTCTTCGATGAGATCAACATTGGGACGGGCACTATTCCCCCTACTGCCGAGGAGAAGTCCAGCAGGATGCAAGAGGCGTTCAGGATTGTCCGGCAAAATATGGAAAGAGCGGCGACGGACCAGGCCCGCCACTACAACCTCAGGTGGCGAAAATGGACTCCTAGGGTTGGCGAACTTGTTCTCGCCAAGGAACACCATCTATCCAAGGCCGCGGATGGGTTCGCAGCGAAATTGGCCCCCAAATATGACGGCCCCTACAAAATCCTGAGGTACATATCACCGGTGATCGTCCAGCTACGCAAGACCGATGGAGGAAGGGAAAAGACGGCCAATATCGCGGAATTAAAAACGTATCATACCAGCGAGGCCATATAGACACAAGGAGACAAAAAAAAAAAAAAAAAGGGGAACGACCACACAAATAATTGAATTAATTAACCAACTTTAATTTCGTAAGTCACTCCATCCAGCCATTCAACCGCGAACCACCGGAGAGCGAACATCGGAATTTCGGAAGCTACCAGAGGGAAAAAAAAAACAAATAAATAACAACATCAAAATGGAAGCCAACAACAAGTGGGCGAACAGCGTGAAACGCATCGAGGAGGAGGAAGCGAAACGTCCTCGCACCCAGGTACTGGGGTCACAGCCCACTACCGGTATACGAAACGCCGCGACGGCACGCGCCGACGCAGCCGACGCCGCCGCGCGACACACGCAGCTTACGAACAGCACCACCGCACGCCGCGCCGCAGCCATAAGGGCAGTCAACGCCCACGCCGCAGTCGGGACGACACGCGTCGCCACCATCCACGACGCCGCAGCGCACATGAGTAGTGTGCAAACTAGACAGCGGATATCCGCTGCCCCTGCTGCAGTCGTTGCATCCAGCAGCGTCACTAACACGTCCTCCTACGCCACCACGGCAGGATCCGCCGTACACGTCGCCGTCAACGCTACGCGCGCCCGCACGGCGCCGACGACCGCCACACGCCCGACCGTCACGCACACAGCAACCGCACATATGGCAGCTCGACGAGCTGTCCACTCCCAACAAGTCGCCGGACGCACCGCCGCCTGGGCAGAGGCCGCCGCAAGGGCGCACCCCATCAGGCGTACCATACCAACGCCCGAGTGCATTCTCGGCAGGGTAACGGCCGACACGCGCGACGCCTTGATAGTCACAGTAAGCAGTACCGAAGAGAGTTCCACGGGTAGTAACTCAACAGGATGTAGTAGGTCAAGCGCAAGTACGACCAGTTCAAGCGACAGCTCGGACGACTCGAGCGAGGGGCGAGTTGACCCGCCGACCACTCCGGCCAACGAGCAAATACCCGCGAGGCGAACACCATCGCCGCCCATCCAACTCTCATCAGGGGAAGAGGCAACTCCGCGGGAGGAGCAAGGGCCAGTACTAGCATACCCGCCAGGGCCAGGCAGCATCGCAATATACCCGGTGGATCTGCGTTCACTAGAGGGAACACGATGGCTGACAGATGCGGTGATGGACGCATGGGCGAGAGGGCTAGAAGCCGAGTTGGGACCAGGGGCTGCCATACTCAGTCCTTTCGTTGTGTGGCAGCTAACACAGAACGGAAACTCGGGGGGAAAACTATCGGCGCATCCATCGCTGGCTGCGAAAAACGGACCTGTTTGGCAAGCGGGCAGTGCTGGCGCCCCACAACACGGCTGGACACTGGTACCTGCTAGTACTGGCGAACCGGGAGACCACCCACCACGTCCTTGACATGGAATGCTGGAGGGAACGTTGCATATGGACCGTGGACTCTAGGACGAAGGGGGGAGCCGCCCACGCAACAAAAACATGGGAGAAGTTCCTGCAGTGG
>NW_023464402.1:0-11007 GCF_013731165.1 Rhagoletis pomonella
AATTGTGATGGAGTAGTATAATTTCTGTTTCATTCTCATATAAAAAAACGCAACATTTCCTGAGGTTTCAGGGCAACGCAAAGTAAGAGTTCCCACATAAAAGGGCAGAACTTTTTTTTGAGAAAAGAAAACGCTATATGACATTCGATACGATACTAGGGTTCTGGTACTCGATTCCAAAAAATATCGTTTTAAAACTATTGAGTAGAAACTATCGGTATCGAATGCCAAAAGTATCGATATGGTATCGTATCGTATCGAAATTCGTGTCCCTAGATAAGGAAGCAAAGCGAATGGGTCTGGTGGACGAGGACAAGACGAAGTATCTCCTGTCGTCAAACAAACAATCAGCACATTCGCGCCTTGGCACCCACGTCACTGTTGACAGTTATAATTTCGAGAAAGTAGAGAATTTCGTTTACTTGGGAACCAGCATTAACACCGATAATAATGTCAGCATAGAAATCCAACGCAGAGTCACTCTTGCCAACAAGTAGGCAATTCAGGAGTAAAGTCCTCTCCCGACGTACGAAAACCAAACTCTATAAGTCACTCATCATGCCCGTGCTGGTATATGGCGCAGAAACATGGACAATGACAACATCCGATGAGGCGGCTCTTGGAGTATTCGAGAGAAAGATTTTGCGGAAGATTTACGGGCCTTTACACGTTGGCGACGGCGAGTACCGCAGACGATGAAACGATGAGCTGTATGAGCTTGACAACGACATGGACATAGTGCAGCGAATTAAAATACAGCGGCTCCGCTGGCTTGGCCATCTCGTTCGAATGGACACCGACGCTCCAGCTCTGAAAGTATTCAACTCTGAACTCGCTTGTGTGAGGTAGAGGGAGGCCCCCACTGCGATGGAAATACCAGGTGGAGAAGGACTTGGATTCACTTGGCATTTCCAATTGGCGTCAGTTGGCACAGAAAAAAAAAACGATTGGCGTGCTTTGTTGAACTCGGCCAAAATCGCTTAGGCGGTTACAGTGCCAAATAAGAAGAAGTTTATGCTATCGCATTTACCAAATGTACATTTACGCGAGTTCGAAATCGTATGCTTTTGACAAACAGCCGTGTTCCAGTCGCTTATTCAGATCCGTATCTATCACGATCAATTCGCACAGAGAAGATAATGTGCAAAAGACCCTACTGAAAAGGGAAAAAGAAATTTTAAACAAAAAATTCTATACAAAAACTTTAATTGTTTTAACCATAACCGAAAATTTGTTTGTGTATATATTTATTTGTCGGTGCTGTCAATTGAAATTTCCTTCTCATTAAACCATGTTCGAATTGTGGACATTTTTGAAGATCACAGGGTTGCTTTTAGCATTTAGACTCTTAATGCAGAAATGGAGTTGCATTTAGGTGTCGAATTTTGTATGGATAAATGTACATGTAGAGTAGCATTTAGACTAAATGCGCTAAATGTGCTTTTACGCGTAAGCAAAAACAGCCTATAATTCACGAATTCATTTCATGCATTTGGGTTAAAATGGCTGCATAAACACCATTTCATGAAATCAATTATACACGAAAGTTAACCTTGAATTCGGCATCATTTCATGAAATCGTGAAGTGCAAGTACGGCAACGCCAGGTTCCACAAACAGCTGTTTACTAAGGTTATGATATTTTTAGATTAAGGGCCAGTTTTTTAGTGCACGTCCGTGGTTTAAACTCCCAATCTGGCTGGTTTAAACCAAAGAACGTAGATAACAAGAAGGGACAACTCGTTATAATTGTAGCGAAAGTGCGCAACAGGGGCGTGCCTAATATTTTGCCCTAGTGCGTTTTTTGATTGGATGAAAAGAGAAGGCACGCCCCTGTTGCACACTTTCGCCACAATTATAACGAGTTGTCCCTTCTTGTTATCTACGTTCAATTTAAACTCAGTTGACTTAATCTAAGTTTAAACTGGCACTGAAAAACTGGCACTAAAAAGCATGAGTGGCATAAACAGGATTTACAACACTGGAAAAGTTACGTGGAATTGTTCAAATATAAAATAAATTCAAATAAATTAAAATGAAAATATATTAAAACCAATTTGAATATAATATCGTTAATTTCATGGTACCAACAGGTTTTTTCAAACTCAAAAAGAGGCCAAAAAAGCCACAACCCTACTGTTTAGTTTTTCGCTAGAGCGTTGCCACTTTTTCAAATCTCTTTAATTCATGTATTCGCGAACTATACTTAAATGGGACCAGGTCATAAAAAATGCAATATATTGTGGCGAATACTGCGGCAACGCGAAGCGAACAACGAGAAATAGGCAGAGTGTTCGGGGAATGACGTAGAATGTTCCACAAAGAGAAACGTCAAGTTGGATGAACACTGCGAACAGCGAGAGAAAGATAATGAGCGATGAACTTCAGAACATCCTAGAGTTGCCATGAGTGCTAGCGCAGGTATATAAGGGCCACCACACAGCTAAGAGAGTGAGTTACAAGTCAGCAAGCTACAAGTAAAGTTAGTTGCGAATAAGCAAGCTATAAGTTTAATTGTGTTAACAAGTTTTGTAAAGCGTTGAATTGCTTTAACGAGTATTGTAAAGTGTTTTTACGGTATTAGCGAGTATTGTAAATTGTTTGTTGTACAATAAAGTTAATTGTACTACAATTTGGTCATCGTGAGCATTTATTTAACAATGCAGCGATACGAGCCGTAGGATATTTGGGAAATCCCTCAAAGTTTCGAGGATAATCGTAAAAATTGGTGTCAGAAGTGGGATTGTTAAATAAATCCCGAAGGATAAGCTACTGAAAATGGCGAAAATTCAGGACTTAAAGATTGAGGAGATGAAACAGGAGTTGGAAAAGCGTAATTTGGCCACCTCCGGAAGAAAAGTGGAATTGTTATCCCGGTTGCGAGAGGCTATGGAAGCTGAAGGCATCGACGTGGGCAAATACGACTTCCAGGGTAAACCCGACGATGTATCCGCAAAGGACGAACAGAAGGATGAGGCTGCTTGTTCGTCGAAGGATGGGCAGCAGACATCCGGGAAGGTTGAAGAACAGCAAAAGGCTCTTAGTTCATCAACAGCTATGGACATGAACAGGTTATTGGCTGCCACACACAGATGTCATCACAGCTGTCATCTCAGATGCAAACACAGTTGTCAGATATTTCGTCGCAGCAACAGGCACAGAAGACACACGTATCACAGTTGCTGGAAGTGCAGGATGCAAAGTTTACACAACTGCAGGAGAATTTGGCTAGAGATAACGAACAAATCAAGGATAGACAGGATAAAGTCGAGGCTAAGGTAGAGGAGTTGGAAGGTCGCCTCCGAGATTTGCAGATGAATCGTCCAGCTACTTCGACAAGTGCTCCCAAGGTAAAGACTCCATCCTTTGATGCCACGATTCCTTTCCAAGTCTTTAAGCTCCAGTTCGAGAAGACAGCTACAGCAAATCGTTGGAGCATGGAGGATAAATCCGCTGCTCTGTTCGTTGCATTAAAAGGACCTGCAGCGGAAATCTTGCAGACTATTCCTGAATATGAAAGGAACAATTACGATGCATTGATGGGGGGCCGTGGAAAGACGCTATGGTAGCGAGCACACTCAACAGATCTACCAGATGGAGCTGGAGAATCGCTGCCAAAAGTCCAACGAGACTCTACAGGAATTCGCTTTAGAGATCGAGAGGTTGGCTCACTTAGCTATTGGAGACGCATCTGGTGAACACCTTGAAAGGGTAAAGATCCACAGGTTCATCAACGGAATGCGGGACGTGTATACCAAGCGAGAGACGTACGCGAATCCAAAGCCAACATTTGCTGAAACCGTCTCGTATGCTCAGACACGTGAACGGCGGCTCTCCTTAGTAGACCAGCCTACAAAGCCTATCGAGTAGAAGTGGAGACACCTGACGTGATGAACGAGATCCTGAAAACACTCAAGTCGATGGCAGGGAAAAATACTCCTGGTGCAACCGAGAAAAAAGGATGGTGCTAGGAAATGCTTTAGTTGCGGAAAACTAGGCCACTTCGCACGCGAATGTAAGACGGGCTCCAACAGGTCTACCAATCCAGCAGTACGTAAACGCAGGGCTGAGGAAGACGAATCCAACTCCAGTCAGTCGTTAAACTAAAACGAGCCAGCAGGAAGCGCCGCGTGCTGGCTCCAGAAGTTGAAGGACCCATAATCTCCGTCTCACAAATTGGCCGGAATGCGAGCAACCTCACTATTGGTGGATGTGTGAATGGGCAGGAGCGAGTGCTGACTGTGGATACTGGAGCGTCACATTCCATTATTCGACCTGATGTGGCTACTTTTTATGTGAAGCCACTACCTGGAGCAAAGCTGCAGACTGCAACTACTATGCGAGGTAATAATCGACGGGTTGGCCTCGTACACGAAGTTTATTGTGGCAGACATTGTGGATGAAGTCATCATCGGCGTGGATTTCCTACTTGGGCAAGGCATGAAGATTGACCTCCAGGGAATGGTCCTAACCTATGGCGACAGGAAAGTGCCACTTAGGGTGTGTTACGACAACCAGAAACGGAAGTGGTTAGTTGGGCAGAGGTTGACAGTGATGGAGACGAAATGATTTCGTCAGAAGGAAGTGGTTCACCGATACAGGAAAAGCGTGACGGTTCCGCCAGCTCAGTGAAGAAGAGGTCGCAACAAGGAAGTGGTCATCGCGAGCCAAGCAGTGTTTCCGGCAGGAGGAAAGCCACTGAACCACGTTGCAATGGTGATACGCCGGTGGTTGGAAATGGAAGCGGCTGTAGGCGCGCTTTGAAGTGTCCCGAAAAAGGTGGTCGGCAAAGGCGAGCAGTTAAGCCGGAAGCCAAGGTTGAGATTATACATGTCGGGTCAATGAAGTGAGCATCGGCGGAAGAGCGAGATACGAAACGACGGCGGAAGTTTCAGCGTAAGGATCCGGATGTAGCAAGATGTGCTAAAGGCAGTGCAGCACGAAGGCGGGAGTCTGGGTGTCATGGACAGATAATGCGGCATAGATCTGGCGAAAAGGGTGCCCACGAGAAGAGACATGGTCTGGTCACACCAGTGGCTAGCAGAAGCACGACCATGTGAGATGGTGCACTCCCGGAGATAAGCCGGAAGCAATGTCCAGTAACGCATTGTGGTTGTACATGTCGCAGCAGAAGAAAAGCTTCACCTCCAAGCAAAGACGTGACTGGAAAGATCCGTTTAAGATTGACAAACGGCTGAAAGACGCAGTGCAATCCAGACAATGGGGAGACCGAGGACCAAGATGAAAGTGGAGCGGCAAGTGTGTCTGATCGGGACGATCAGACTTAGGTGAAGGCCAGTGTGGCGAATACTGCGGCAACGCGAAGCGAACAACGAGAAATAGGCATAATGTTCGAGGAATGACGTAGAATGTTCCACAAAGAGAAACGTCAAGTTGGATGAATACTGCGAACAGCGAGAGAAAGAGAATGAGCGATGAACTTCAGAACATCCTAGAGTTGCCATGAGTGCCAGCGCAGGTATATAAGAGCCACGACACAGCGGAGTTGGAGAGTTACAAGTCAGCAATCTACAAATAAAGTTAGTTGCGAATTAGCAAGCTATAAGTTTAATTGTGTTAACAAGTTTTGTAAAGCGTTGTAGTTGCTTTAATGAGTATTGTAAAGTGTTTTTACGGTATTAGCGAGTATTGTAAATTGTTTGTTGTACAATAAAGTTAATTGTACTACAATTTGGTCATCGTGAGCATTTATTTAACAATGCAGCGATACGAGCCGTAGGATATTTGGGAAATCCCTCAAGGTTTCGAGGATAATCGTAACAATATAATATTTTTTAAATTTAGGGGTTTAAATTTGTTAAATTTGTTTTTTAAACAATGGGATCGTGTTTCTCGTCTCAAAATCTATAAAACTTGTATAATAAAATATATTTTTTTTTGTAAGTAATCCGGTGGTTTTTGCTTTTTTTTCTTTTAGGAACATTATTTTTTTAACGTCGAGGAGTAACTATGGTTCAATGGCAATATTTTTTTTCGTGGAAGGGAATAACATTAGCTTTCAAAACCATTTTTTATGATATCAAAATGTTGCTTCTATCGAGAGAGCTAATATTAATTCGCATTGAGTCTTCAAAAAGCACACTGTGCGCCATCCACAGTATTTTTGCGCAGAATTCCTTTCCTGGTGTGCATTCTCTAATTCAGTTCCAATCAAATTTTATACACTAAGAAAAATATGTAAGTTTAGATGATGGAACAATGAGGTGTATGAGCGTTAAAACGATATTGACATAAGTGGTTTTCACCAAATTGAGCTGGTGACCTGGCACTCTGGCAAAGTAGCAGATGAGCTCAAGCAACGAATGCTGACCACTGTCGTTGCTTGAGCTGATCTGCTCTTTTGCCAGACTGCCAGGTCACTTGCTCACTTTGGTGAATACTACTATAGTGTCGCGTATCAATGCACAGCGGCCACGCGGGCTAAGCCATGTCCTACGAATGGATGCTTATGCTTGGACTCCTCCACGTATGCAACGCAGCTTGATTCACATGAACATATTGTACAAATTTATAGTTTTGGTTGTTAAAAACTGAGTGCAAAATGATCCAAGACAATTAGTGGCTGCGTTTCTTTATACATTCCGGATAATCCCATTTCACAGCCGGAATAAACAGAATGCGTTTGAAATATACGTCAACATATCATCAGAAACGTTCTAAAGAATAAATAAACAAAAAAGTTTATTCCAAACATTCAGAATGAATAAAGAAATGCAGCCATTATCTATAATCTTTTTCTTTAAAAGATGGGAAGATATGCAGAACATGAAATAATCATGCATAACAACCTTTTTAAAATACACATGTGCCCACTTTCGTGCGACCACTCTTTATGCCCAGTTTTTATTTGTAAAAACGATATTTTCATTTCCCAATACAAGGCGCTCATACATGTGAAGTAACCAGCTTTCTATTTCTACGTTCAAAATTGTTTGTATAAATTTTAAAGTTTCCGAAATTCTATTTTGTAAAGTTCAAAGGCTTCTAATTTATGCCTATAGAAAGCTTGCTACTTCATATGTATGAGCGCCTGGTAATGGGAAATAAAAATATCGCTTTGTACAAAGAAAAATTTGGTTCGTTACATAAAATTGACCGCAAGTTTCCTTCAAAAACATGCAGTTGGTTTTAAAAAGAATGGACTGATTATCTAAAGCTGGCACGTACTTTTGGGCATAGGTAATGCTTTACCAACTTGTAGCAGTAGTAGAAGAGCAAAAGCAAAACGATTATTTTCTACTATAAAGATTTTCTTCAAGTGTCAAGGCATATTTTTTCAGTGTAGTACTGAACGATCAAAAGTGTTTGCATTCAACAAAAATTTACAATCATGATGATTGCGAATGCTTCTGTAACATTCACATTCTATACTGAATGGAACTCTACCATTCAATAACACATTACGTTTGGTTTTGTTTCAAAATAATTTAAGCCACTCAGGAATGAGGTTTTTTTTATACAACCAAACAATCAAAAATTTGAAAAGAATGTCGAGTGAATGCAGATCCTACTGATTCAATCATTTTACAGCTCTGGCTAACGGCGCGTTTACATTAGACAATGCTGTCAAGACAATAAAGAAATACGTATTAGTTGTCAAAAATGCTGATAATTGTCTCCGTGGCGTCCTGGCAATAGATATGACAATTCATTTTGAGCAAAATGTCGGGCTTGAACGTTGTATTATAATACGCATTTCGCGCAAGCTATTTAAGCTAAAAACTAAAAAATAATAAAGAAGACACAAAGTTACATACACATCAGCGTCTATTGTGTTATTTTAGTTCTTTTGTTATGAATTTCTCTCTCTCTCTCTTTAATTAATTAATCCCAACGGTTTTTACCCTCCATTCCCGCCCAACCGACACGACCTTTTTGTTGTCGAGATCTAAAACTATTCAGCTACAGAATCAAATTCATCAGCTGATTGGATATGCTAAAGATAGTATTTCAATTATTGAGAGTGGAAATGATAGTTTTCTTTATAGCAAAAATCGAGTCCGATATGTCAAACGTGCTGGAATGAGTTCAAAATAAGTTTTGCAGGGCTTCAAAAATAGAAGTCGAAAGTGTCTTGACACTCGAGAGGGAACATTAAAATTTACCTCAGCCTGAAGAGCCGGGCTATTAATTAAGCCAGTCATTAATTTTACGATAAATATTATACCTAGCATTTCTCTACGACTTGCGAGTGTAGGCAAATTTATGACGACTAGTGTAAGGGGGGAGATTGTAGTCTGAATCCCTGTTAAAATCACGCAATGCAAAAAGCAAGAATTATTTTTGAATTGATTCAATCCTATCTGAATGAACTTGGTACCGGGGATTCCAAACAATAGATCCGTATTCTAGTATAGGTCTAACTAAAGTGGTAAAAAGAGCTTTTGTAACATAAGGATCTTTGAACTCTTTTGACCATCGCTTTACAAATGCAGTATGATACCAAAGAACGTAGATAACAAGAGGAGACAATTCGTTATAATTGTAGCGAAAGTGCGCTACAGGGGCGTGCCTTCTCTTTTGCCCTAGTGCGTTTTTTGATTGGCTGAAAAGAGAAGGCACGCCCCTGTTGCGCACTTTCGACACAATTATAACGAGTTGTCCCTTCTAGTTATCTAATTTGAAATTGAATAAACAGCTGGTTGAACTGCCCTTCGAGAGAATATAACTTTACATTTTGTAAGTTTAAGGGCCGGTTACTCAATGTCTGGTTAACACTAATCTGCGGTTAAACATCGTTATCGACGTCTTCGACTCCATGCATATCACAGGAAGTCGGTAACGTCGATAACGATGTTTAACCGCAGATTAGTGTTAACCAGACATTGAGTAACCGGCCCTTAGTGGCATATAATTTGCATTACAGCAACTAACCACGGTGCTCAGATCCGCTTGTAACAAAGACCTTTCTTCGATAGAGGACAAGGTTTTAAAAAGTTTCACATCATCGGCATACATTAAAATTTTAGAATATTTTATTATAGAAGAAATATCATTAATGAAATTCAGGAACAGAATCGGACCAAGGTGGCTTCCCTAAGGAACTCCTGAAGAGACTTTAATGATGTTGGAAGAACAATTTTTAAAAATAACTCTTTGCGTTCTATCTGTCGAGCTTAAGGATGAGTAACGAGTGACATACTTTGTCAAAAGCTTTAAGGGCCGGTTACTCAATATCTGGTTAACACTAATCTGCGGTTAAACATCGTTATCGACGACTTCGACTCCATGCATACAACAGGGAGTCGGTAACGTCGATAACGATATTTAACCGGAGATTAGTGTTAACCAGACATTGAGTACCCGGCCCTAAAAGGTATTCGCACGAGGCGATTTTGCGTTCAACTTTTGCTTTCAACTCACGCAGGGTTGCACGAAAAAAAAGTTTAATGGCCAAATGTTGGCTGGCGACCAACTTTGTTGAAAGCGATTAGTTGAAAGGCCGTTCAACAAAAAGTAGAATGCAAAGTTGAGCAATGCAAACACCTTTTTATGGCGAATATTTTGATATTTTTAGCCATTAAATTTTTTTTCGTGCAACCCTGCGTGAGTTGAACGCAAAAGTTGCCTGAAAAATCGCCACGTGCGAAAACCCTATTACTGAAATCGGTGTCACTATGAGCATTTGCTCTAAAACCGTTTGAGACATAAGTTGTAAACTCCAATAAATTAGTGATAATAGATTTTCCTTTAGAAAACCCGTGTTGAGATTGTGAAATTGAAGAAGATATAGAATATGTCAGTTGATTAACAATAATTGCTTCGAATAATTTGGGGATAGCGGAGAGCTTCTTCATCGGAAGAAATTACTGGAATAAAAGCTGAGTTAATAGTACAAAGTTCATACGGATAGTCTACACTCGTAGAGGAGTCTACCGAATAATTGGACCTAAAGAACTGAGCAAACATGTTGGCAATGAGTTGGCTGTCGCTAGACACAATATTGCGATAGTGCATGGCGGACGGAAATCCATATGCCTTACGCTTGAGTTTACGAAACCATAAAATGATTTAGGATTGGTAATTAAATTCTTTTTTAATTTTACATAAATATGTCTTATAACATTTCTTATTTAATGCAAAGTAGTTATGCCTCAAAACCGAGTACTTTATGTATGTAATCACTGTGTAAGCCCGTTCTTTTATACAGTTTAAAAGAATGCGACTTTTTATTTTTCAATTTTTTAAGCTCTTTAGTGAGCCATAATTGTGTTGGTTCTTCATTAACAATATTACGATTTGGTACATACTTTCGAAACAAATTGAAAACAGTATCATTAAAGTGTTCAACGCTACGCTCGACGTCATCTCTATATATTGGCCAAGATTACTTTGAAAGTTCTTTGTAAATTTTTTTGAAATTAGCTTTCGCAAAAACATATCTAGTACTTGAACTATCCAACTTAATATTATGTATTGCATTTATGATTTCGCAGCTTAACTCAAGAGCGGGATGGTATGCATCCTCTGGCAAAACTAGGGGATCACACCGATTAATAGAGGACTTCGGAACATCATCAACGTAAACTAGATCCAAGACTTCTTTTTGGTTGTTTGTGTTTCCGACAGGGTAGGAGTATGATGTATTGTGGAACGATTTTCCGTCATCCCTTGTCAAATTTGGTTTGGAGACAAGCCGGTTTCGGCGTTGTGCCATCTTGAGCGTAATTTTTCGTTCGGAATAGTTCATGTTTCCTTCCGCTTTTTATGTATTCGTGTTACTATCTGTTTTAACAGTCATTAGGTCATGCATACCCATATAAGTGCGACCGCCTTTGTTTCATTATCTCACAGGTGCTTTTTGTTTGCTTGTATTCGCCGGCGGCTAGGGATACGGTGTTTGTTTGTTCGTTTATAATTCTCCCTTGAAATGTTTTCTGCTTGTATATATCCATGTTTTCCAATATGTTCAAACGCCGTCCTTTATGCTGTACTGCTGCTTGGCTGCCTTATTAATTTTCATTGGTGTACATTTATTTTCGAACAT
>NW_023464403.1:0-11000 GCF_013731165.1 Rhagoletis pomonella
AATTGTGATGGAGTAGTATAATTTCTGTTTCATTCTCATATAAAAAACGCAACATTTCCTGAGGTTTCAGGGCAACGCAAAGTAAGAGTTCCCACATAAAAGGGCAGAACTTTTTTTGAGAAAAGAAAACGCTATATGACATTCGATACGATACTAGGGTTCTGGTACTCGATTCCAAAAAATATCGTTTTAAAACTATTGAGTAGAAACTATCGGTATCGAATGCCAAAAGTATCGATATGGTATCGTATCGTATCGAAATTCGTGTCCCTAGATAAGGAAGCAAAGCGAATGGGTCTGGTGGACGAGGACAAGACGAAGTATCTCCTGTCGTCAAACAAACAATCAGCACATTCGCGCCTTGGCACCCACGTCACTGTTGACAGTTATAATTTCGAGAAAGTAGAGAATTTCGTTTACTTGGGAACCAGCATTAACACCGATAATAATGTCAGCATAGAAATCCAACGCAGAGTCACTCTTGCCAACAAGTAGGCAATTCAGGAGTAAAGTCCTCTCCCGACGTACGAAAACCAAACTCTATAAGTCACTCATCATGCCCGTGCTGGTATATGGCGCAGAAACATGGACAATGACAACATCCGATGAGGCGGCTCTTGGAGTATTCGAGAGAAAGATTTTGCGGAAGATTTACGGGCCTTTACACGTTGGCGACGGCGAGTACCGCAGACGATGAAACGATGAGCTGTATGAGCTTGACAACGACATGGACATAGTGCAGCGAATTAAAATACAGCGGCTCCGCTGGCTTGGCCATCTCGTTCGAATGGACACCGACGCTCCAGCTCTGAAAGTATTCAACTCTGAACTCGCTTGTGTGAGGTAGAGGGAGGCCCCCACTGCGATGGAAATACCAGGTGGAGAAGGACTTGGATTCACTTGGCATTTCCAATTGGCGTCAGTTGGCACAGAAAAAAAACGATTGGCGTGCTTTGTTGAACTCGGCCAAAATCGCTTAGGCGGTTACAGTGCCAAATAAGAAGAAGTTTATGCTATCGCATTTACCAAATGTACATTTACGCGAGTTCGAAATCGTATGCTTTTGACAAACAGCCGTGTTCCAGTCGCTTATTCAGATCCGTATCTATCACGATCAATTCGCACAGAGAAGATAATGTGCAAAAGACCCTACTGAAAAGGGAAAAAGAAATTTTAAACAAAAAATTCTATACAAAAACTTTAATTGTTTTAACCATAACCGAAAATTTGTTTGTGTATATATTTATTTGTCGGTGCTGTCAATTGAAATTTCCTTCTCATTAAACCATGTTCGAATTGTGGACATTTTTGAAGATCACAGGGTTGCTTTTAGCATTTAGACTCTTAATGCAGAAATGGAGTTGCATTTAGGTGTCGAATTTTGTATGGATAAATGTACATGTAGAGTAGCATTTAGACTAAATGCGCTAAATGTGCTTTTACGCGTAAGCAAAAACAGCCTATAATTCACGAATTCATTTCATGCATTTGGGTTAAAATGGCTGCATAAACACCATTTCATGAAATCAATTATACACGAAAGTTAACCTTGAATTCGGCATCATTTCATGAAATCGTGAAGTGCAAGTACGGCAACGCCAGGTTCCACAAACAGCTGTTTACTAAGGTTATGATATTTTTAGATTAAGGGCCAGTTTTTTAGTGCACGTCCGTGGTTTAAACTCCCAATCTGGCTGGTTTAAACCAAAGAACGTAGATAACAAGAAGGGACAACTCGTTATAATTGTAGCGAAAGTGCGCAACAGGGGCGTGCCTAATATTTTGCCCTAGTGCGTTTTTTGATTGGATGAAAAGAGAAGGCACGCCCCTGTTGCACACTTTCGCCACAATTATAACGAGTTGTCCCTTCTTGTTATCTACGTTCAATTTAAACTCAGTTGACTTAATCTAAGTTTAAACTGGCACTGAAAAACTGGCACTAAAAAGCATGAGTGGCATAAACAGGATTTACAACACTGGAAAAGTTACGTGGAATTGTTCAAATATAAAATAAATTCAAATAAATTAAAATGAAAATATATTAAAACCAATTTGAATATAATATCGTTAATTTCATGGTACCAACAGGTTTTTCAAACTCAAAAAGAGGCCAAAAAAGCCACAACCCTACTGTTTAGTTTTTCGCTAGAGCGTTGCCACTTTTTCAAATCTCTTTAATTCATGTATTCGCGAACTATACTTAAATGGGACCAGGTCATAAAAAATGCAATATATTGTGGCGAATACTGCGGCAACGCGAAGCGAACAACGAGAAATAGGCAGAGTGTTCGGGGAATGACGTAGAATGTTCCACAAAGAGAAACGTCAAGTTGGATGAACACTGCGAACAGCGAGAGAAAGATAATGAGCGATGAACTTCAGAACATCCTAGAGTTGCCATGAGTGCTAGCGCAGGTATATAAGGGCCACCACACAGCTAAGAGAGTGAGTTACAAGTCAGCAAGCTACAAGTAAAGTTAGTTGCGAATAAGCAAGCTATAAGTTTAATTGTGTTAACAAGTTTTGTAAAGCGTTGAATTGCTTTAACGAGTATTGTAAAGTGTTTTTACGGTATTAGCGAGTATTGTAAATTGTTTGTTGTACAATAAAGTTAATTGTACTACAATTTGGTCATCGTGAGCATTTATTTAACAATGCAGCGATACGAGCCGTAGGATATTTGGGAAATCCCTCAAAGTTTCGAGGATAATCGTAAAAATTGGTGTCAGAAGTGGGATTGTTAAATAAATCCCGAAGGATAAGCTACTGAAAATGGCGAAAATTCAGGACTTAAAGATTGAGGAGATGAAACAGGAGTTGGAAAAGCGTAATTTGGCCACCTCCGGAAGAAAAGTGGAATTGTTATCCCGGTTGCGAGAGGCTATGGAAGCTGAAGGCATCGACGTGGGCAAATACGACTTCCAGGGTAAACCCGACGATGTATCCGCAAAGGACGAACAGAAGGATGAGGCTGCTTGTTCGTCGAAGGATGGGCAGCAGACATCCGGGAAGGTTGAAGAACAGCAAAAGGCTCTTAGTTCATCAACAGCTATGGACATGAACAGGTTATTGGCTGCCACACACAGATGTCATCACAGCTGTCATCTCAGATGCAAACACAGTTGTCAGATATTTCGTCGCAGCAACAGGCACAGAAGACACACGTATCACAGTTGCTGGAAGTGCAGGATGCAAAGTTTACACAACTGCAGGAGAATTTGGCTAGAGATAACGAACAAATCAAGGATAGACAGGATAAAGTCGAGGCTAAGGTAGAGGAGTTGGAAGGTCGCCTCCGAGATTTGCAGATGAATCGTCCAGCTACTTCGACAAGTGCTCCCAAGGTAAAGACTCCATCCTTTGATGCCACGATTCCTTTCCAAGTCTTTAAGCTCCAGTTCGAGAAGACAGCTACAGCAAATCGTTGGAGCATGGAGGATAAATCCGCTGCTCTGTTCGTTGCATTAAAAGGACCTGCAGCGGAAATCTTGCAGACTATTCCTGAATATGAAAGGAACAATTACGATGCATTGATGGGGGCCGTGGAAAGACGCTATGGTAGCGAGCACACTCAACAGATCTACCAGATGGAGCTGGAGAATCGCTGCCAAAAGTCCAACGAGACTCTACAGGAATTCGCTTTAGAGATCGAGAGGTTGGCTCACTTAGCTATTGGAGACGCATCTGGTGAACACCTTGAAAGGGTAAAGATCCACAGGTTCATCAACGGAATGCGGGACGTGTATACCAAGCGAGAGACGTACGCGAATCCAAAGCCAACATTTGCTGAAACCGTCTCGTATGCTCAGACACGTGAACGGCGGCGCTCCTTAGTAGACCAGCCTACAAAGCCTATCGAGTAGAAGTGGAGACACCTGACGTGATGAACGAGATCCTGAAAACACTCAAGTCGATGGCAGGGAAAAATACTCCTGGTGCAACCGAGAAAAAGGATGGTGCTAGGAAATGCTTTAGTTGCGGAAAACTAGGCCACTTCGCACGCGAATGTAAGACGGGCTCCAACAGGTCTACCAATCCAGCAGTACGTAAACGCAGGGCTGAGGAAGACGAATCCAACTCCAGTCAGTCGTTAAACTAAAACGAGCCAGCAGGAAGCGCCGCGTGCTGGCTCCAGAAGTTGAAGGACCCATAATCTCCGTCTCACAAATTGGCCGGAATGCGAGCAACCTCACTATTGGTGGATGTGTGAATGGGCAGGAGCGAGTGCTGACTGTGGATACTGGAGCGTCACATTCCATTATTCGACCTGATGTGGCTACTTTTTATGTGAAGCCACTACCTGGAGCAAAGCTGCAGACTGCAACTACTATGCGAGGTAATAATCGACGGGTTGGCCTCGTACACGAAGTTTATTGTGGCAGACATTGTGGATGAAGTCATCATCGGCGTGGATTTCCTACTTGGGCAAGGCATGAAGATTGACCTCCAGGGAATGGTCCTAACCTATGGCGACAGGAAAGTGCCACTTAGGGTGTGTTACGACAACCAGAAACGGAAGTGGTTAGTTGGGCAGAGGTTGACAGTGATGGAGACGAAATGATTTCGTCAGAAGGAAGTGGTTCACCGATACAGGAAAAGCGTGACGGTTCCGCCAGCTCAGTGAAGAAGAGGTCGCAACAAGGAAGTGGTCATCGCGAGCCAAGCAGTGTTTCCGGCAGGAGGAAAGCCACTGAACCACGTTGCAATGGTGATACGCCGGTGGTTGGAAATGGAAGCGGCTGTAGGCGCGCTTTGAAGTGTCCCGAAAAAGGTGGTCGGCAAAGGCGAGCAGTTAAGCCGGAAGCCAAGGTTGAGATTATACATGTCGGGTCAATGAAGTGAGCATCGGCGGAAGAGCGAGATACGAAACGACGGCGGAAGTTTCAGCGTAAGGATCCGGATGTAGCAAGATGTGCTAAAGGCAGTGCAGCACGAAGGCGGGAGTCTGGGTGTCATGGACAGATAATGCGGCATAGATCTGGCGAAAAGGGTGCCCACGAGAAGAGACATGGTCTGGTCACACCAGTGGCTAGCAGAAGCACGACCATGTGAGATGGTGCACTCCCGGAGATAAGCCGGAAGCAATGTCCAGTAACGCATTGTGGTTGTACATGTCGCAGCAGAAGAAAAGCTTCACCTCCAAGCAAAGACGTGACTGGAAAGATCCGTTTAAGATTGACAAACGGCTGAAAGACGCAGTGCAATCCAGACAATGGGGAGACCGAGGACCAAGATGAAAGTGGAGCGGCAAGTGTGTCTGATCGGGACGATCAGACTTAGGTGAAGGCCAGTGTGGCGAATACTGCGGCAACGCGAAGCGAACAACGAGAAATAGGCATAATGTTCGAGGAATGACGTAGAATGTTCCACAAAGAGAAACGTCAAGTTGGATGAATACTGCGAACAGCGAGAGAAAGAGAATGAGCGATGAACTTCAGAACATCCTAGAGTTGCCATGAGTGCCAGCGCAGGTATATAAGAGCCACGACACAGCGGAGTTGGAGAGTTACAAGTCAGCAATCTACAAATAAAGTTAGTTGCGAATTAGCAAGCTATAAGTTTAATTGTGTTAACAAGTTTTGTAAAGCGTTGTAGTTGCTTTAATGAGTATTGTAAAGTGTTTTTACGGTATTAGCGAGTATTGTAAATTGTTTGTTGTACAATAAAGTTAATTGTACTACAATTTGGTCATCGTGAGCATTTATTTAACAATGCAGCGATACGAGCCGTAGGATATTTGGGAAATCCCTCAAGGTTTCGAGGATAATCGTAAGAATATAATATTTTTTAAATTTAGGGGTTTAAATTTGTTAAATTTGTTTTTTAAACAATGGGATCGTGTTTCTCGTCTCAAAATCTATAAAACTTGTATAATAAAATATATTTTTTTTTGTAAGTAATCCGGTGGTTTTTGCTTTTTTTTTCTTTTAGGAACATTATTTTTTTAACGTCGAGGAGTAACTATGGTTCAATGGCAATATTTTTTTCGTGGAAGGGAATAACATTAGCTTTCAAAACCATTTTTTATGATATCAAAATGTTGCTTCTATCGAGAGAGCTAATATTAATTCGCATTGAGTCTTCAAAAAGCACACTGTGCGCCATCCACAGTATTTTTGCGCAGAATTCCTTTCCTGGTGTGCATTCTCTAATTCAGTTCCAATCAAATTTTATACACTAAGAAAAATATGTAAGTTTAGATGATGGAACAATGAGGTGTATGAGCGTTAAAACGATATTGACATAAGTGGTTTTCACCAAATTGAGCTAGTGACCTGGCACTCTGGCAAAGTAGCAGATGAGCTCAAGCAACGAATGCTGACCACTGTCGTTGCTTGAGCTGATCTGCTCTTTTGCCAGACTGCCAGGTCACTTGCTCACTTTGGTGAATACTACTATAGTGTCGCGTATCAATGCACAGCGGCCACGCGGGCTAAGCCATGTCCTACGAATGGATGCTTATGCTTGGACTCCTCCACGTATGCAACGCAGCTTGATTCACATGAACATATTGTACAAATTTATAGTTTTGGTTGTTAAAAACTGAGTGCAAAATGATCCAAGACAATTAGTGGCTGCGTTTCTTTATACATTCCGGATAATCCCATTTCACAGCCGGAATAAACAGAATGCGTTTGAAATATACGTCAACATATCATCAGAAACGTTCTAAAGAATAAATAAACAAAAAAGTTTATTCCAAACATTCAGAATGAATAAAGAAATGCAGCCATTATCTATAATCTTTTTCTTTAAAAGATGGGAAGATATGCAGAACATGAAATAATCATGCATAACAACCTTTTTAAAATACACATGTGCCCACTTTCGTGCGACCACTCTTTATGCCCAGTTTTTATTTGTAAAAACGATATTTTCATTTCCCAATACAAGGCGCTCATACATGTGAAGTAACCAGCTTTCTATTTCTACGTTCAAAATTGTTTGTATAAATTTTAAAGTTTCCGAAATTCTATTTTGTAAAGTTCAAAGGCTTCTAATTTATGCCTATAGAAAGCTTGCTACTTCATATGTATGAGCGCCTGGTAATGGGAAATAAAAATATCGCTTTGTACAAAGAAAAATTTGGTTCGTTACATAAAATTGACCGCAAGTTTCCTTCAAAAACATGCAGTTGGTTTTAAAAAGAATGGACTGATTATCTAAAGCTGGCACGTACTTTTGGGCATAGGTAATGCTTTACCAACTTGTAGCAGTAGTAGAAGAGCAAAAGCAAAACGATTATTTTCTACTATAAAGATTTTCTTCAAGTGTCAAGGCATATTTTTTCAGTGTAGTACTGAACGATCAAAAGTGTTTGCATTCAACAAAAATTTACAATCATGATGATTGCGAATGCTTCTGTAACATTCACATTCTATACTGAATGGAACTCTACCATTCAATAACACATTACGTTTGGTTTTGTTTCAAAATAATTTAAGCCACTCAGGAATGAGGTTTTTTTTATACAACCAAACAATCAAAAATTTGAAAAGAATGTCGAGTGAATGCAGATCCTACTGATTCAATCATTTTACAGCTCTGGCTAACGGCGCGTTTACATTAGACAATGCTGTCAAGACAATAAAGAAATACGTATTAGTTGTCAAAAATGCTGATAATTGTCTCCGTGGCGTCCTGGCAATAGATATGACAATTCATTTTGAGCAAAATGTCGGGCTTGAACGTTGTATTATAATACGCATTTCGCGCAAGCTATTTAAGCTAAAAACTAAAAAATAATAAAGAAGACACAAAGTTACATACACATCAGCGTCTATTGTGTTATTTTAGTTCTTTTGTTATGAATTTCTCTCTCTCTCTCTTTAATTAATTAATCCCAACGGTTTTTACCCTCCATTCCCGCCCAACCGACACGACCTTTTTGTTGTCGAGATCTAAAACTATTCAGCTACAGAATCAAATTCATCAGCTGATTGGATATGCTAAAGATAGTATTTCAATTATTGAGAGTGGAAATGATAGTTTTCTTTATAGCAAAAATCGAGTCCGATATGTCAAACGTGCTGGAATGAGTTCAAAATAAGTTTTGCAGGGCTTCAAAAATAGAAGTCGAAAGTGTCTTGACACTCGAGAGGGAACATTAAAATTTACCTCAGCCTGAAGAGCCGGGCTATTAATTAAGCCAGTCATTAATTTTACGATAAATATTATACCTAGCATTTCTCTACGACTTGCGAGTGTAGGCAAATTTATGACGACTAGTGTAAGGGGGGAGATTGTAGTCTGAATCCCTGTTAAAATCACGCAATGCAAAAAGCAAGAATTATTTTTGAATTGATTCAATCCTATCTGAATGAACTTGGTACCGGGGATTCCAAACAATAGATCCGTATTCTAGTATAGGTCTAACTAAAGTGGTAAAAAGAGCTTTTGTAACATAAGGATCTTTGAACTCTTTTGACCATCGCTTTACAAATGCAGTATGATACCAAAGAACGTAGATAACAAGAGGAGACAATTCGTTATAATTGTAGCGAAAGTGCGCTACAGGGGCGTGCCTTCTCTTTTGCCCTAGTGCGTTTTTTGATTGGCTGAAAAGAGAAGGCACGCCCCTGTTGCGCACTTTCGACACAATTATAACGAGTTGTCCCTTCTAGTTATCTAATTTGAAATTGAATAAACAGCTGGTTGAACTGCCCTTCGAGAGAATATAACTTTACATTTTGTAAGTTTAAGGGCCGGTTACTCAATGTCTGGTTAACACTAATCTGCGGTTAAACATCGTTATCGACGTCTTCGACTCCATGCATATCACAGGAAGTCGGTAACGTCGATAACGATGTTTAACCGCAGATTAGTGTTAACCAGACATTGAGTAACCGGCCCTTAGTGGCATATAATTTGCATTACAGCAACTAACCACGGTGCTCAGATCCGCTTGTAACAAAGACCTTTCTTCGATAGAGGACAAGGTTTTAAAAAGTTTCACATCATCGGCATACATTAAAATTTTAGAATATTTTATTATAGAAGAAATATCATTAATGAAATTCAGGAACAGAATCGGACCAAGGTGGCTTCCCTAAGGAACTCCTGAAGAGACTTTAATGATGTTGGAAGAACAATTTTTAAAAATAACTCTTTGCGTTCTATCTGTCGAGCTTAAGGATGAGTAACGAGTGACATACTTTGTCAAAAGCTTTAAGGGCCGGTTACTCAATATCTGGTTAACACTAATCTGCGGTTAAACATCGTTATCGACGACTTCGACTCCATGCATACAACAGGGAGTCGGTAACGTCGATAACGATATTTAACCGGAGATTAGTGTTAACCAGACATTGAGTACCCGGCCCTAAAAGGTATTCGCACGAGGCGATTTTGCGTTCAACTTTTGCTTTCAACTCACGCAGGGTTGCACGAAAAAAAAGTTTAATGGCCAAATGTTGGCTGGCGACCAACTTTGTTGAAAGCGATTAGTTGAAAGGCCGTTCAACAAAAAGTAGAATGCAAAGTTGAGCAATGCAAACACCTTTTTATGGCGAATATTTTGATATTTTTAGCCATTAAATTTTTTTTCGTGCAACCCTGCGTGAGTTGAACGCAAAAGTTGCCTGAAAAATCGCCACGTGCGAAAACCCTATTACTGAAATCGGTGTCACTATGAGCATTTGCTCTAAAACCGTTTGAGACATAAGTTGTAAACTCCAATAAATTAGTGATAATAGATTTTCCTTTAGAAAACCCGTGTTGAGATTGTGAAATTGAAGAAGATATAGAATATGTCAGTTGATTAACAATAATTGCTTCGAATAATTTGGGGATAGCGGAGAGCTTCTTCATCGGAAGAAATTACTGGAATAAAAGCTGAGTTAATAGTACAAAGTTCATACGGATAGTCTACACTCGTAGAGGAGTCTACCGAATAATTGGACCTAAAGAACTGAGCAAACATGTTGGCAATGAGTTGGCTGTCGCTAGACACAATATTGCGATAGTGCATAGCGGACGGAAATCCATATGCCTTACGCTTGAGTTTACGAAACCATAAAATGATTTAGGATTGGTAATTAAATTCTTTTTTAATTTTACATAAATATGTCTTATAACATTTCTTATTTAATGCAAAGTAGTTATGCCTCAAAACCGAGTACTTTATGTATGTAATCACTGTGTAAGCCCGTTCTTTTATACAGTTTAAAAGAATGCGACTTTTTATTTTTCAATTTTTTAAGCTCTTTAGTGAGCCATAATTGTGTTGGTTCTTCATTAACAATATTACGATTTGGTACATACTTTCGAAACAAATTGAAAACAGTATCATTAAAGTGTTCAACGCTACGCTCGACGTCATCTCTATATATTGGCCAAGATTACTTTGAAAGTTCTTTGTAAATTTTTTTGAAATTAGCTTTCGCAAAAACATATCTAGTACTTGAACTATCCAACTTAATATTATGTATTGCATTTATGATTTCGCAGCTTAACTCAAGAGCGGGATGGTATGCATCCTCTGGCAAAACTAGGGGATCACACCGATTAATAGAGGACTTCGGAACATCATCAACGTAAACTAGATCCAAGACTTCTTTTTGGTTGTTTGTGTTTCCGACAGGGTAGGAGTATGATGTATTGTGGAACGATTTTCCGTCATCCCTTGTCAAATTTGGTTTGGAGACAAGCCGGTTTCGGCGTTGTGCCATCTTGAGCGTAATTTTTCGTTCGGAATAGTTCATGTTTCCTTCCGCTTTTTATGTATTCGTGTTACTATCTGTTTTAACAGTCATTAGGTCATGCATACCCATATAAGTGCGACCGCCTTTGTTTCATTATCTCACAGGTGCTTTTTGTTTGCTTGTATTCGCCGGCGGCTAGGGATACGGTGTTTGTTTGTTCGTTTATAATTCTCCCTTGAAATGTTTTCTGCTTGTATATATCCATGTTTTCCAATATGTTCAAACGCCGTCCTTTATGCTGTACTGCTGCTTGGCTGCCTTATTAATTTTCATTGGTGTACATTTATTTTCGAACAT
>NW_023464404.1:0-11000 GCF_013731165.1 Rhagoletis pomonella
AACAAAAGCGACTATAACTTTTTTCTATTCGAAACAGTAATAGTGGCACCTTGAAATCTTTATTAAGTGAGCAATTTTTTTATGTAATGTAAAGTTATAGCTCAGTAAATTTTTTTTCACCAGAGATAGTCAAAGTTGGGGAAGAAAATATCAAAAAGTTAAAAATCCCAAAATAGTTCTAATTTTATGATGGTTCCTTAATATATTTTAACTACATTGCATTTGAGTATGGAGAAGCAACTATCTGGAAGTATTTTACATAAAAAATTTACTAAGTATAGCCTGCTTTGTAGATGCATTTAAAGAAAATACATGAAAAGGCACGACCTTTTTTTAATAAAAAAAATGTAAATATTTCAAGAACGGTGACACTTTTACCTGAAATTTTTTGTTTATCAGAGAGCTCACCCCCTCACCTACCTTCCCCTAAAGTTTGGCACGTTACTTCTCGGACACCCTGTATAGCTGCACTCGTCTAGCATTGCCCACTTCAGCCGGCGAAGGGTTTCATTCTCTTCACAACGAATTCAAAATAACCTTAAAAATTTTAAATAAAAAATTTTAAAGTTTTTGATTTTTATTTTGCAAAATTTATTTTTCAAAATGCATTGTTAACCTAATATACATAGTTAGTAATCAATATTATGAATAAAAATTATAATTAACATTAATAATAAAGATATGTTTACATACATATGTGGTTGCTTAATTGCTTATTACTACTACTACTCCTTTGCATATAGCTGTTTTCAAAAGTTGCAAAATTTCTATAAAAAAGTTAAGCAATTTTAACAGTATTATAATCAAAAGAAAGGTAATCGATTTACCTTTCTTTTGATATATATTAACAGTTGCAAATCATTTACACCGGTTCACAACAATTAGTTTTGTTACAACTTTGCAAAATTTTCTATAAGGTAGTTTAAGGAGCTTTTCGGGCGGTTTAATAAAAAGCAAACAATGTTTCTTTTTCCTTCTACGCGTTTCGATGTTTTTCACATCTTCCTCAGAGAGTCACTTTTTCACTGCTTACTTATAGATGTTTGCCAAAGGTGCAAAATCAAATCATTTACACCGCTTCACAACAATTAGTTTTGTTACAACTTTGCAAAACTTCACTTTTCCACTGCTTACTTATAGATGTTTGCAAAAGGTGCAAAATTTTTATAAAAATTTAAAGCGATTCCGGCGATTTTATAATCCTAGAAAGGTAATCGATTTACCCTTCTTTTGATGTATAGTAACAGTTTTAAATCATTTACAAACTCAGTTTTCTGATGGTGCTCCTGGCGATGAAGCTGCTGGCGTTGAAGGTACTGATGGTGAATGCCAGATCTGTAAACAAAAAAAATATCAATTAAACTTTATAAAAATATATAAAATCTCAATATATACCTTTAGGTTCTAACTAAGTCGCTGGTGTTTTGCAATCTAACAGAAAAATTACACTATAATCAAATAAAATTTTTAAATATGTATTCATACCTTCAAAAATGTTCGCAAAGGGACATTTCTTCACAGTATGTATACTGCCATCAAAACTTCGATGTTTCTAACTTACTCGCTCTAACGCATAGAATTCTTATTAGAGTACGAAGTCTTATTGGGTACGCAGCTCTAACAAAGGGAAATATTGTTGACAGTTGAAACAAAAAATTTGTAAGTGTGTAGGTGAGATGACTAAAAAGTTGTGAATGTGTTTGTAAATCGTTTGAATTTCAGGGAAAAGTGGTGAGCCGTGGCTGACAGGGTTTCTGTTGTTGAAAGTTCCAAGTGGATGTATTCCCACATCACAACTTAGGCAAAGAACATAGCCACGCAACAAAGAGAGCGACAAGACATTTTCGGATAATAGCGAAGAAAGAGACAAGAAACGTCAAACATAGTGAAGCGAAAGAAAAATACACTTAAACCAAACCTTCGTTCATGCCGCTCATTGAATTTAAAGTGTGAACAATGGATTTGTTGGTTAACGAAAATTCATCGTTAAAAACTATTTCCCGTAAATATCGCACCAAGAATACAAGATTCTGCAGTGTTCACCCAATAAACGAAGAAAGAAAATGACATGGTGAATTTCCCCAAATCCCCGGGAATCCCGAAAAATTCCAAAACTATTTTAGAATGAAAATATCAACATTTGATAACGTTTTACAAAAAGTAGAACACAAACATTTCGTGCCCGGAATCAACATATCAGCTGTAAACAATGATTTTACATGTATTTATCTTATATGGCTAATAAAATTACCAAATAACTACATTTTCTCAAAATTCTATGATGTTTCCCTCTTTTGTTTTTATAAAATTTACTTTCGGATTTGAGCAACAACAGCTGTTATTTCAAATTGCCCTTTTGCACATTTGGGCCCGGAAAAAAAGTTCGGGCTGTTTCGTGCACAAAGAAGAAGACATTTACGATCCAAAAGTGGAACGTATTCGCTCTCTATTACCCATTTTTCTAGCGTGACTTGCTGTCTCCACAGGCAAAAGTTTTTATCTTGATAATGTTATCAGGCAAAATTTTGCCCATGGAGACCGCATATTGCAAGCAATAATTATCAGAGCTTTTATCTTGATAAATATTGCCAGCAATTTGGTACTTTGACCGCTACATTTTCATTTGCGCGATAGCTTCTTGGAGACAACATTATCGATATTTCAATATAAAAGCAAAAATTGAACTGTTTTCTATTAAAATATGTGTTATTATTTGCTTGGGTGTGAAATAGCATATTTTTTAAACTTTTTAATTGATGAAATCCGGCAAAAATTGCCATCTTATAAATGCTTTTATCAAGATAAAAAATGCCCACGCACAAATATTGCCGCTGATAAAATTTTTATCAGGTAATAAAAATGACAGTTGGTAGGCAAAAACTTTTGCCTGTGGAGACGGGCCGTGAGGAACGCTTTCTGGGCTGTTTTGGGCACCCGCGTGTACCCGCGGGCTCGTGTGGAACAAACCTAGAGTGTCAAAGTGCATATCAGCTGTTTTGTGTTTACATGTTGCCTTTTTCTAGTGATTTGCTGAGTCAATACTTTTAAGTATTGACCGATATTCGGGACCGATTTAAAAAGAATCCAATACTCTCGATACTCGGTACCGAAACATTTAGGTTTCGAATAAAAGGGCAAATAGGCCAAAAATATGGAAAAAACGGTTACGGGAGACGCGCTTATAAAAACCCGAATGTAGGAGCCAATAGAGCTTTTAATACGGATTAAAATAAAAGATGTATATATGTCGGTTCGAGGCCATAATGCAGAGAAACTCTTATTTGTTTGAAGCATTTTTGTTCCAGCTGAATCGGACGATATAATTTTTGTAGGCCTGGGGTCAGATTCTGTAACCAGTTAGCGACAATTTTCGAATCGGCATCGGTTTTGTTGACGTATGATATGAAATATTTTTACGTCAACAAGTGCGATATCGATCCGAAACTTGTCGCTAACTGGTTGCAGAATCTCCCCCTGAAAGGCTTCTTCATCCGTAAAAGCGGTTTTCTTGAACCTTGGATCAACTAAGATCAAAACTGTTAAAATAATATTTCTCTGTTGCGATAAGTTCAAGTGTTTTAGCCGATATCATATAAATTAGTAATTAAAGTTTTTTCTAAACTTAAAATGCATATAATGGCGAAGGTTTATTGTAAAGAATCGGTATCGGGTACCGAAAAAGAAGTATTGGGTACCGAAAACTTTTTTAAGTACTGGGTACCGAAATTTCAGCACATCACTAGCTGTCTCATAGGCTGCATTTCTTTATTCATTCTGAACGTTTGGAACTCAGTATATCCAGTAAACAAACTTAGCTATTTTTTTATCGCCAAGTTTGGTCCCCATAAAGGACTAGTGTTGCAAGCAACGCTTTTACGGCAATTAGGGTGTTGTGCAGCTATTTAATGTGGTGAAAATTATTTAAGCACTGGGGAGATTTATTCACATGGAATTGGAGATTGGGCTAATAGATTTATTTTAAATAAATTGTGAATCTGCAAAAATATCTTTTCAGCAGATGAATATACTTTTTAACCTTTCTCCCGAAAATTTACATACAGGCTCGAAAATATGTGAGTAACATTCAAATATCGTCGCTTGGATGGAAAATTTCCGGAAGCGTCATTTTGACAATTTGTGGTTTTTGGATATCTTCTTTAGTTTCCAAGTAATTGACTAAAATGTTTTCGATTATTTGGTACAAATTGCGTTAGTATTGCTGTCGTACTAAACTAATCAAAATCTTTCAAATAGAGTTATCTGTTCTTCTTTAGTTTCCGACATATTCAGCTTTATCATGAGTTTCATTTTCTAGAACCGGGTCACTTTTTACTTTTCGTTTGCGTGTGTTCACTACAGGTGGATGAAAAAATTGTTGGCGAAATTTTGTTCGGGCGAAACTCACGATTAGGCTGATTAGTAAAAAGTATGGTTAATTTATAAAAATTGTCATCACATTTTGGCGCATATCACTAAAAAAATTTTTTGACAAATGTCGTATACGACAAAATTTTATTAAACTCATAAATGGTTGACACTAAACTAAAAAAATAAGATAATTTAAGAATTTCATGAACTAGTACATAGCATTCTCCGACACTTTGGAGAAAATCTGTAGTCGTGCTTCTGAGAAATTGCATTCCAAACTTCAATCGTGAGTTACCGAAAGTAACTTGTGACAATCTTTTATCCAGGGATCTACATAAATTATAATTGACATTATTTTCGCAGTTGGAGTATATGCCAGACGAGTAACAGGTATACACATACAAGGATACCTAAATTAGCGCGTTGAACTTGTATATTTATCTCTCTCCAACGCATTATAATTCTATATACGTCAGTACCAACGCCCGACAAAGTTATGTCTGTATTTAATAATGGCCCTATGAGAAAATATTCATGAAATGTATTCGTAGATTTTTATTTACTTTCATTTCATATATTAGTATTGAGATGAATGATTTTTACTAAATACCAGGAATAAATATTTAATAAAAAACTATTTCATTTAAGCTTAACCAACTTTTAGTGGCTAGGAGCTAATTTTGGAACGCTTCATGAAATATTTTCATAGACAGTAAATGCAACCCTGGGTGCATCATTATCGAGCTGAAAAACCAAACAAATAAAAAAATTCCATCTGAACCAATATTCCCAAAAATTATAAAGCAAAACAAAAGCCATTTTTCCAATTTATGCACTGTTATTTTTATTATTGCAATACAATTTCGCAGCTCTTCAAACATTTTCCACATTATGCTTTTAGGGCTAGTAGTTTCCGACCCCATTTGCTCGTTTTTTTTTCAGTTCTGAATTTAGGCTAGGCTTCATGGGAACTTACTGTGGGTGCAAACAGACCACATTTTGTAAATATGTACATATGTATACACTTGAACGGAATTGTGATATTTAATTTTATTTTATAATGAAAAATGAATTTAATGTGCAATTTTTTAAGTTTACTAGATGTAAGACAACTTTTAATTTTCTTTATATATTGCATGCTTTAGTTCTAATTCTGTTTATGTTAAGTTGTAAAGGTGAAAATAGGCCTCCTGGGCAACCGAGCACATTAAAAAAAAAAATCGGTAACGCGCGTAAAAGCATACCTCACAAGTGGTGTGGAAAATGCAAGAACAAATATAAATGGAATAATTTTCGAAATTATGAAATGGTTATTGGTATTTCCCATCTCAAAGGAAATGATTAATTTGAACGTTATTTAAGCTGCCTTTATGTAAGCGTTTTGGCTAGTCGATATCTTAAGTAAATTTTCCAGTCGACAGAAATCGACACGTGAAAAGGCCACTTCAGGAATTTTTAAATTTTTTTTTTTTTTTTTTTGCTTGGGCGTCTTTTGAAGATGTGCCAAATTATATTGTCGCCTTAAATACAAAACAACAATTTCTTTAAGCCATCTTGTGCAGCAATTTGTTGATCTTATCCTCACGGCTACCGAAATCACCAACCTCAACGTAGTGATTAGCCTTCTTGCGCCAGCCTCGGGTTGATGTGTTGAGCTTGAATAGCAACAGGAAGTTGGGGGCTTTCTTGAAGTGAAGTGAATCAACGCACTGAATTTCGTGCGCTTCGCGAAATTTGCGTTCGATCACAAAGCAGAGATTGGGACACGCTTGACCATTCCACGTTTGTACATCAATTCACGAACTGATTTAAGATTTGGATAACCCCATATAGGGTTCGGCATACGTAGCATATTAATGGTTGCCTTGCTCAATTTGTTGAACACACCGTTTTAATGTGGCGACGACAGAACTGTAAAACTACGCACTTTTTGTGCAACTTTGTTGATACCGCGGATGCGGATCACAAAAGCCAATTTGGATTTTTCAGGCCCGTCGAATTGGCCGCATTTCTTTGCCACACAGCGCTCCTCCATCTCACGGCGTCCATCACCGAGTTTTCTTGTTTGATATTTCTCAGCATGCACCAAGTTTTCACATTTACGGAGTGCAATCACAGCAGAGCGCTTTAGTTTACGTTTGATCAGGGTAGCAATTTGCTGACCTGTTCTTGCTGAACTGCAGCTTCGGCTCGGGGACAGGAGGCAGCTTCCTGGAAGGTTGTCTGCCCTTTGCTTGAGGTTTCTTACCGGCCGTGATGGCAGTCCTCTTAACTTGTTACTTAGCACGTTGAAAAGGCGAAAAAAAGTTCGCCAAATGTTTGGAGCACATCGTAAATGAGCCACTCGATTTATAACATTTCTATAAACAATTTAATTAAATACTTTTTATACATAGATATGCTGCAACCATGCACTTACTTTCCCAAATTCCATCCTGCTTATCGGCATTATTTTCCAAATATGCCTGCTACTTCATTACTAATTACTCAATTTTCCAACTGCGCCTTCTTTGTTGGCTCGACATATCCTAAAAAGACATAAATTTACATTAAACAATTGAAATCGCAAAAATTAGCAAATAAAATACTCGCTTTGTTTTGTTTTGTTGTCAAATTTCTGAGAAATGTGAATTCACCACGATGCGATACAGAAAGAACAAGGACCAGGGATGTAATTTTAAGTAAATCTATTATTCAGTGGCAAGGCGCAGAGCGTTCGGGGCAGCAATATTAATTTGTATCAAATATAACATTAAACGGTGGTTCTAATACATTTTTTGATATTATTAACCAGAGTACATACATTATATGGTATTTCTTTCAAAAATTAATGTACTATATGAACTTTTTTTTTTCAAATATTTCTTAAGTTTCTTACATGAGTGCTGAAAAGCAACCATGCGTGTAAGAAATTGTGTGCTACCTAAACTTTCACCTCTGGAAACTTTATCCCCATAAAGGACTTCACCACAGTTTTTTTACTGGATATACTGAGGTTTGGAATAAACTTTTTTGTTTACTTATTCTTTAGAACGTTCCTGATGATATGTTAACGTATATTTCAAACACATTCTGTTTATTCCGGCTGTGAAATGGGATTATCCGGAATGTATAAAGAAACGCAGCCATAAATTCTGGGCACGAAATGTGGTTTTTTGCGTTCCCGTACTTTTGGATTATGTTCCGGATCCGGTCCGGATTGTTAGGGAAAGAACCTAATGTTTTAAAAAGTTGAGGTCTTCGTCTTCATGTTCCCCAAGTTCGTGTTGGATGAAATGCTCCATCTCCTGATCTAGCTTGCGGCATTTTCCGGAATTCCCTTCGGAATGCATTCCGTAGTGACTTCCACTTGTTCCTGACGCTGACTCCTGGAAATAAAATTACAAACATTATCTTTTTTCACTTATATTACAAAACTCTCTTATTTTATTTAGATTTTCGGCTACGGGATCTCTTTCAAAACTTTGGCCTTTAGTTTCCGAATGGGTGCCCCAACTGTGTCAAAAATTGTGGAAACCATTGCAGTTATTCGGGAAATACTTCAACCAATTCATATGAAAGTGCCCAACGAATGTACATTTAGAAAAATCGCAACTGATTATAATCAAAAATGGAATATTCCTAACTGTTTTGCGAGCATCGATGGCCACCTCATTCCGGCACAATGTATTACAACTATAAACAATTTTACTCTATTGTTCTACAAGCTGTAGTGGACTCCGACTACAAGTTTATTAAAATTGACGTTGGGGGATATGGGAAGCAGAGTGATGGCGGAACTTTTCGTTCCTCTTCGCTTTTTCATTTGATGGAAAATGGACGCCTAAATATTCCTCCTGATACGACCGTACCATCAAGTGCGATTAGAATGCCATATGTTTTCATAGGTAATGAAGCATACCCACTATTGAAGCATTTATTGAAGCCCTACAGCAGAAATAACCAAGATGCCGAGAAAGAATATTTCAATATGCGCCTTTCACGGGCAGGACGCACTGTAGAATGCGCTTTCGCAATAATTAATTCAAAATTTCGTATTTTATGTAAACCCATTGAAACTTTACCAGAAAGAGCACATAAAATTATAAAAGCAATATGCATTCTACATAACGTCATAATTGAAATGGAAGGCTTTGATCTTGCATACGATGAACTCTCTTGCCCAACTTTTGGAAGATCAGGGCAAAATAATAGACCATGTGCCAAAGCAAGCATTATTCGCGAAACATTCGACATTGATTTTATGTCGACATAGAATATAATACCGCGCTTGTTATTGTTGAGATATACATTGTCAAACACAAATTGATAGCATATGGCAACACTTTTCTTCTCATTCTTTTTCTAACTTGTTATATCTTCTCGCATACTTACAAGCAGTGTTGCCAGAACTTTTTGGACGAACCGGCTAAATTGGCAAATAAAACCGACTAAAAACGGCTAAAATGTTTCAACTAAATTTCACATGTTTTATTTAAATAAATCACGAGTAAAAACACTATTTCTTGGAGAGAAGTTACAAATTCGAGCCGGAAAAAATTTTGCCAGCAAGAATTTGCAATTAGGAAAAACATATGATTGTGGCACATGGTTGGATTTTTTGTCGACGATAATTTGAATAAACAAGTTCGTTAAATTTAAAAATTTACAAACTGGAGCGATTTTAAAATGAAAAATGTAAGTTAATACTTGTTTACTTAATTAATTTAGTGATGATTTGAAAGGTATTCGGCAAAAAAAAAAAACTGTGTAGTAAACCCGACAAAGAAATTGAAGCGTATGTTGAAGAAAGTCGGACTGACAAGATATATACACGTAGATCCTGTTTTTTGCCCATCTGGCAGAAAAACTTGCAAATTTGCGTTCGTACAGAAAATTGCAAGTTTCTCTACATGAGAGAGAATTTGGGAGCATTTTTTCTTACTCTCTGATATTTTGAGTGATAATTCTCGCTGGATTTTCGACGAACAAACCTATTGTCTTCCCTACAAGGCCTTCTCAGACTGACCGATTCTCAATTCACTCAAATAGAAACCAATACACATAAAAAACGCTGTAAAAATTTCCCTTCAATTTTAAGGCAGTAAAATAACGACCTTAAGTTAACATCAACCGAGGCCATATGTTGACAAGGGATGCAAAATCACAGTTACACAAAAGAACTGGTCAGATTTTTCAGAAAACCCTTCAATTCTGATGTAAAATATGATGCCTAAAGACTGCAGATCTCCAATTTAGATGACCGATCATATCCAAGTTGGCATTCGGTTTTTGGAATTTAAATAAGTTCTCAGCAAAAAGGTTTGTTTAAAAAAATACATATGTGTACATAGTGCCTGAAAATATCAATTTTTCCCTTACCTTAAACTTTTGGGATTGGGCAAAAATGATGTTTTGTAATTTAAGCAAAATTGAATATGCGTCTGGGAAGACAATATCTACATGTAATATTTATTCTGTTTGTTGGCACTATATCCAAACACAAATGCATCTTAAGTGTCTTAACAGTGAAACAATTTCTTATTTTCTAAGTTTGCGAATAAAACATCACACTTAAAATTAAGACATTTATAGCAAACATTTTATGAAGAAAATCCCTTCTTCGTTTAAAATAAAAATAAGCGAAATCGGCCCAATTTCATTCAACCCTGCCTGAAATGAAAATTTTCTCCACGATAAGGCTAGTAGCCATTTCTAACAGATTTTGGGTCGCTTAGTCAAAAATGTAAACATATATACATATTTGAAATTTAAGAAAACAAGGCAAATAGCAAAATCGGCTAAAAACGGCTAATTTTTTTCTGCAAAACGGCTAACAAATCGGCTGCCGGCTAAATCGAAATTTCTCCGGCTGTTTGCTATCGCAACCGGCTAAATCTAGCCGGAAAACGGCTAAAATGGCAGCACTGCTTACAAGCATGATAAAAACATAGCAAGGTATAACCGTTCTCTCAATTTGTCGGCCATGATTTTTTTTTTAAGTTTGCCAACATTTTAAAATCATGGCTGCGTTTCTTTATTCATTCTGAACGTTTGGAATAAACTTTATTGTTTATTTATTCTTTAGAACGTTCCTGATGATATGTTGACGTACATTTCAAACGCATTCTGTTTATTCCGGCTGTGAAATGGGATTATCCGGAATGTATAAAGAAACGCAGCCCATATAAAAGTGAAAATAAAAAATTGAAATTGTTCCAAATTGTTGTTGCTTGAGATTGAAAATGAAAATGTGTGTGTGAGTTTGTGAGTAAATTTAAAAATTAAATTGTTTGGAAACGTCAAGAATTTTAAAAGTGACTCTCAGCGGTTCTACCTTACTATATTTTTATCATGCATACAAGTATATAATTTCAGTACATCATTACATTAAATAGTTCAGTTAAAACATCCGTTTGTAAGAGCACATTTTTCTAAAACTAATAAACGTTCTGTAAAAGCAAATCTTGTATCCGTTTGAATCTTGGTATTTTATGTGGTTAAATTAGTCTGCGCGACTAGAGAAAACAACAGGTTATTAGCCCAAGAAGCTTCAAAAAGAGAAATTTAGCCACTTAAGAATAATTTGCAGCAGCCATAGCCGTCTTGTTATAGCGTATTGGTCGAGCATTCATCATGGATTCATTCGGCGA
>NW_023464405.1:0-10998 GCF_013731165.1 Rhagoletis pomonella
GGGGGAGTTCCGCCTCCAATTCCAATGGCCGATCCCGCTCCGGGACTAAAGGTTGATAGCCGACAAAGATCCAACTTACTTGACACCTCACCACCTGGGACTTCGGTCCAGAATGTTTCCGCTACTTCTATGACTATGCTTTCGGGAAGACAGGAAAATGATAGGTCTTTGCCAGGGAATACCGGCTGCAGTGAAGGTATTGCAGAAGATAGGAGTAGACGTTCTAATGGCGGAGCGCCCGCAGGAGATTCGTGGGTAGGAGTGCTTCATCAGCTCTTACGTACTTCGCAAGAAGAAATGAGAGCTGAAATGAGAACAATGCGGGAAAATATAAACGCATTAAGTGCAGTGGTAACTGCATCTCAAACTTCACCCAATGGTCCTAGGGTCTTTGCTTCTATCGGACGCAATCCGACACAAGCCACTTTGAATAGTCGACCAAATTTTATCACTAATATTGTCATTAAGCCACAGGATTGGAAGGTATCCCATGACGGCACCGGTAGCGTTTCCGATTTTCTCTTCAAGCTAAATACGTTGTACGAGCATACGCAATGCACAAATGAACAGTTGATGGCAAGCTTCCACCTAATTTTGTCAGGGCGAGCTGAGGAATGGTTTTGGTTGTTCACTAAGCAGAATCCAGATGCGACTTATCCCTCCTTGTGCTATTCTATCAGGCGGGAATTCGGCACCTTAAAAAGTGGCCATGAGATCATGATGGAGATCTCAATGCGTCGTCAGAAGGCTAATGAATCGTATGATACGTTTCATACAGATATATTAGCCTTGGACGCTAGACTAAAGCAGCCGATGTCGGAGAACCTTCTGATGGACATATTGAAGAGGAACGTTAACAGCAGCCTGAAGTTGATGCTTTTCAATGCTGGTGCGCAAACTTTACTTGACCTACGTGACGTTGCTAGGAAAGGCGAACAGATCTTGAAGGAGACCAGAAGCCTAGTACCGAACTATTCAGGACGGCATGTCAACGAAACAATGGCTATCACACCGTATGAGTAGACAGGAGCAATGGATGGAGAAGTAGACCCACAAGTGGAAGCGCTAAATTTCTAGAGGACTAGGAAACCGGACTACTCAGGAATACAGTGTTGGAACTGTGAAAAGATGCTACACTCTTACATCTATTGTAGAAGGCGATTCGGAACGTGTTCTGCTTCA
This sequence comes from Rhagoletis pomonella, assembly GCF_013731165.1. Taxonomy (NCBI): domain Eukaryota; kingdom Metazoa; phylum Arthropoda; class Insecta; order Diptera; family Tephritidae; genus Rhagoletis; species Rhagoletis pomonella. The sequence continues at coordinate 1,183 of NW_023464405.1, forward strand.
AGTGTGGACAGAAGGGGGTGGTCACTCTAAGATGCCCCAGAGATCATCGGAGACAGGGAAACCGGAACCCGAGCGAGAAGGCAATCGCGGATTCTCGTTCGGCACCTTAGCCCCCGAAGCAGGGAGTACAAGAGCAGCAGCCTCCTGTACTAAACCAAAAAGTAAGCCAGTCCCAACCAGAACCGTTCATTTGCATGGAGATGTCAGTAGTTCGGAGAGTAATACCAGTCCCTCGAGGGTTTCACCACGGGTCATCATAACTTTCCCAGATAGTTCCGATAGTTCTGATTCCGAGTGTATGTTTTCTTCTACAGCCAATCCTCTGTAGGTTCGAATTCTTAGGCCTTCACGTAGGGATGTCGCATGCCAGACTCAATTCCCAGTTAGTTTAGAGCAAAGAGAAAAGGATTTTGAACGGATAAGGGCGAATATTTTCGAAAAAGAAACAAACTTGTGGTTTCGGAAAATATACTAAAGTGTAGGAAAAGATATTCTAGCCGAGTAAATATGCGTAAACTTCTGCAAAGTACTAAAATTCTTATAACACCAGATTAGAGACCGCTAGCGAGGATTAAAATGTACGATAGTTTCGTAGTGGGTTTGTTGGATTCCGGAGCAAACGTTTCCATTCTTGGAAACGGATGCGAAGATTTCCTAAAAAGAAACAATTCAAAATATTATTATTTGCGCGCGTTTGTTTATACGGCTTGTGGAAATCAGCAGAAAATACTCGGCGCGATATCTTTACCGGCCACTTTTAAAAATATTACGAGGACTGTTCGCTTTTATCTTGTACCGTCATTAATCCAAGAAGCATACCTGGGAGTTGATTTCTGGAAGGCATTTGCGTTAGCTCCCGATGTATTTCCAACCGTTTCATATTTAGACTTTCCAAATGAAGATGAGCCAAACTTCCATCAGCTCACACCAGATCAGAAGATAGCATTGCAAGAAGTTGTTGTTATGTAGCTGGCTGTTGGCGCAGAGGCAAGTGGCAGGTTGGCATGCTTGTTGGCCCAGGCTAGCTCGACGGCCAATGGGGGGTTGTTTGCCACAGCCTTTGCCAACAGCTACAACAAACAAATATTTATTTATCATGCCAATGTAAAAGAAAAGATGAAAAAAAAGTAGAAGGCCTGTCCGGGTCAGGTGGAGCCATCCCACCCCTTCTAAGCACAGATGTACTCAGCCTTGAACTTCACTGTGGCTCCAGTCGTCAGCGCGCGAAGTTCCCTTTACCTGACCTAGTCCGTCAGTGATTAGTCAGTCACCCTCGCCAGTCCGTCATTTCGTCATTGTACACCCACTTCCCCTCTACGTCGCACGATGGCAACGCCCACACCAACCTGAAAATCTTAGAAATCCATGAAAAATAATAAGACTCTACTCAACGGAATTTCATTATTATATGGATACATTTATTATAACAAGCGACAAAAAAAAATCCTAATACATAATATGTTTCTTACACTAACTCTTCTACTATCAAACAATTGCTAATCTTTACTACTATTATTATGTTTAATCAACTACCCTAGGTGTTTTAATTCTAATAGCTACTGCTTAACTACCGCCTTATTAACGAACTACTATTCTTCTTTTGTATCCTATTGTATACTATTATTCCGCCCTTATTACTTCTATTATTCTTGTTTTCTTTTTTTTTTTCTTTTTTTTCAAGCCTGTTTCCTAATTTTATTTTATTTTTATCTACATGTGCACTTACATATATGGCTATCAAGTGTATTTTTGTATATACATTCCCCGTCACATATATGTAATCTATGTGCACATACGCACAAACGCACGTTCCAAAAGAATAACCCTTTTTTTTGTTGACGGCCTTTTCCTAATGTCTATATGTATGTATATTTCGCCGACGGGGCACTTAGCGTTACTTTTTATATCGTTAGCGCGACCCGGGTTCAGCGAAAATTTAGCACTTTCACTTTTTTTTTTTTTTGTAACTTAAACTTTTTAGGCCTCCGCGTTAGACCAACTCCGGATTTCAACATTGACTTGTTCAAAAGAATCTCGCTTCAGGCTTCTGCTGGCTATTTAAACATTTTTCTCAGGCTTTGTTTTGTTACGGTGATTCTTCAGTTATCCTTTTGTTTTCGCCACACACATCCACACGCGCCCAGTTCAGCCAATTGCAAGATCGCTCTAGCCAAATCACGACATCGAACATGTTGTATTGCACCCGCTATTTTGACTTTGGACTTTCCATACGGTTATGAGTGGAAAGTTTTATTTTGTTTACATCGAAGTTCTTTTGTTGTCAATAGAATTTCACCGTAGCTCTTAAGGGGTGATTCGAAAAGAGTGCCTTTTTTTTGTTTTGCTTAGAATATTTATATATATATAGACATATATGCATACATATACATATATAAATGCATTTGCCGGTATATAAATGCATTCATATTCGATCGACTGTCGTTACATTGTCCAGGAGATCCCCTCGTTCGAAAAGCTAGGACTAGGTCAAACTAGTGCCAATTAAAAGTAAGCACTTTTCTCTTTCACCACCCAGGCAGGCAGAAGCCTATAGCGAAATTAAAAGGCTACTCAAGATGGGATTGATTGAGGAATCGAATTCACCATGGTATAGTCCAGTGGTATTAGTCCGGAAACCAGGCAAAGTCAGGCTGTGCATTGATTCCAGGAAGGTGAACGCAGTCATCAAGAAGGACTCGTATCCATTGCCACATATTAATGGGCTGTTGAGCAGGTTAAAGAATACATACTTTATAAGTGGTATTGATTTGAAGGATGCTTACTTCCAAATCAAATTAACGGAATCGTCTAAAGAAAAGACGGCAAGCGAAGAAACCAGTTTTTGTTTATAGTGCTAGACCATTTTTCCAAATACGTATCTTTGAAGGCGATGCAAAACGCGACGTCGGCAAACGTAATTAGCTTCTTTAGTACAGAGATTTTTCCAGGTTTCGGGGTCCCTCAATTCGTCCATAGTGATAACGGGAAGCAATTCATTTCGAAGGAGATGCAGCAGTTTTTTGAAAACTATGGGGTTGTTCACATTAAGACGGGGTTATACTCACCGAAGGCTAACGCCTCTGAACGAGTGAACAGAGAGATTGTTTCGAATATTCCTGAAGGACAAGCAAGATCACATGGCCGTGACAATGTCATCCGTCACGAAGAGCGATCCGAAAGTAAAGTACTTTTTTCCAATATTAATAATCACGTTTTTCCTAAAATTTTTATATATACACGTTTTTGCAAATATTCAACTTAGCGATAGGGTAAAACCTTGACCGCCCGCAGACTGCCCGGGGTCCAACTTTGCATGGCTTTTCCTCGAAGCTAAGTCATGTAGGGATGTAACTCGCTTCTGTAACTCTTCCCTACCGATCATTCCTCTGCGGGTAGAGAATATACGTCATTCTCTACTACTCATTAGACAGAGAACAAGGCGTCATGTATGAATTCGCCCACGTAGAGAATCGGGACAGAGACGAGCTACTGGACTAGCGGAGAGGCCGTACTGTGAAGACCGACTAAGTTCGGCAATTGGGGGGTTGCTAACTCTAGCCAACGAATGTGAATAGAGTCGCTTTTTTTTCTCTTACTGTCCTTTTCACTGGGCGCTTTGGCGGTCGGGGACAACCCGCCCAGTATCCTCCCCGAGCATCTATATTCATAGGACGTTCACGCGCGCTCCCACCGGGAATCGTGAACTGCCTGACAATCCGCACACCCACTAGGATGGTCTTTTAGGAGTTTTGACGAGTTCTCTTTATCAAAATGTCTAATGCCTTTCGGAGTTTTGACGAGTTCTCCTTATCAAAATGTCTCATGCCTTTCGGAGTTTTGAGGAGTTCTCCTTTAAGAAAATGTCTCTTGGGCCGCAAAGCCATATTGAATAGGAAAGTAAATATATACACGTTTTTCCCAGCCGCCGGACGGCTATAAACTTGCGGCCAAGTGTCCTTTTCAGGACAGCCTGCCCTGTGTTCTTCTTAGCGGTGTTGAACTAGTGGGGGGCAGGGTGTTAAGACCGACTAAGTTCGGCACTTTGGGGGGGTAGGCTTCTCTGGCCTAAAACAATAGAGAACCACCGCAATACCGGACTTGAATTTTTCCCAGAGTTTACTCGGTATAATTCTGACTCAAGCATTTCGAAAAGAACGCTAACTCAACCCACACTTAGTTACGCAGCCGGGATGGAGTCTCCGAGTCGAATAAGCCAGGCAAACTCTGGTATAACTTTTATTTTTTTCTTCACTAGCAGAATTACAAAAACCACCCTGACTTACTGAAACCCCAGATTGAACCTTTTAAAACATTAAACTCATGGTTTTATGAATACAAGAATTACAGGAACCCGACTCAGTACCAACTCAATCAGTAGACTTATTGTTCCGTAGGCCGACTATACAGATCTGGTCCACCCAGCATTACAGGCGAATACTGACGCGAAAAGTAGTACAAGCGTTAACTTCAGTGGTGCAGTATCATAGAACTAAACTTACTAGTCTCCCAATACTGAGTAATTCCCTGCCCGGCTAAATACTTTTTTTTGAGACTCTATATCTCAGGGGTGAGTCGTGCCAGACGTTCTTCTGATTTTACCACCCGATTCTCTTGCTGGACGCCGTGCAAAAGACAGTTAACCCTTTTCCTGTTCGCTTCCGTGGCGAGTCGGGAAGTGAAGCAGGTTTGTTATGGGTTACTGTGCGCCGCACAAAATATAAATACTTTATTCTTCGGCATATAGCGCACCCGGTAGCATGTCAGAAATTTCACCATCTCATATTTTCTAGAGTGTACGGCAACGCTAAAACCGCATGGAAGCTCTGTCATTTTTGACGATAGCTGTGTTCCCTGCGGACAGTTGTCGCTGATTGTCACTAGTTCCTGCGGGTCTGTTTGCCCACTTTTTTTTTTGTTAATAAACACTTTCCCGCGGAGGCTGGTGATAGTTTGTGACAGCTGTCTGTAACTGCCCGTCTTCATACGATTGAGTTTATATCTTGACACAAATGTTAGAATATAGAGAGCAATATATATCACGGCTGGAGTTTTGGCATCTTTTGCGGTAACTTACTTAAACTTTCTGGCGGCAACATTATCCGTATTTTGACATACGGCCTGTGCAACAAACCACACAAATGCTCGTGCAGAAGCTCTATTCTGTGTGTTGCTGAAATTGTTAAATTTACATTTTTTTATAACTTGCAAATAACGTACGTTTTTTTTTTGTTTTTATGAGATTCCATATTGATTTTCATTCAAATTGTTCATCCGTCCATTTAAACACATAGAATCCAAAAGTTGAAATGTTAACCGGTTCGAAAAAAATGAAGCTCTTGATAAGGCTGATTACAATTAGAAGCTGTCAAATTTTACCTAGCACATGAGCTAGATAAAATTCTGACGTTTGTACTCACCACAAAACTGTCAAATTTGTAAACTAGCAATTTTAAAAGATTTTTTTTAGCGGTTAAGTCAAGTAAAAATACTCGCAAAGGAGTCACGGCAACCCCGGATTTGTTTTTGTTATTCCTCCTTGCACTGCGGCAAATTCCATTTGGAAGAGTAACGGAACTAGTCCAAATGACGCAGTGCCCGTTATTCTTCCAAATGGAATATCTCCGTAGTGGCTGGGTTATAAAAACCCGATGGCAACCTCACAGTCGGCCATTTCAATTCAGCATTGGTGAATAGCAACCGGAACGGGTAAGAACAAAACTTTTCTACACATTTTAAGAGAGAAGAAAATAAGAAAATTGTGAAAATTAGTGCTAGTGCGCGCTTTTATATTGAAAACTAAATAAATAAAGTGAAAATTTTAGTGAAAATCGACACGTGCAGAAAAAAGAAAACACCTTTTAGTTTTAAGTAATTTTTTGTTAAAGTGCGAAATTCATCAAACAGGTTGATGCAAATTGCAGCGATGCTATCATCCAAAAAGTGCGGAAATAGATAAATGTGATCAAATCACACGTGAACTTTGAAAAGATCGTGCATTTATGCAAATATAAGTGATCGCTGCATTTTTATATCAAAATTACTAGTGGAAGTGCAAACCATTTAAACAACAAATTACTTAAATACTAGTATTAAAAAAAGTGAAAATACTGAGAATTCATGTAAACATATTTGTTTTAGCATCCTCGTAAAGTTTCATGCGACAATTCGTTATAGTGTCGATGGACAATAAAGTCAACCCAAAATAAAATAAAAACGTTTAGACTTTGGACTACAAGTGTGGGTGAACTTTTTTTTGATCCCATTTGGACACAACAGCCCGGAATCATTGGGAAAAATCGAGGCAGCCAACAACGGCAGGAAATCTCCAAATATTGGACAGCGCTTCAACTGCGAGCAAGGACGGTAAGTATTGTATGAAAGGAAAATAAAAGGGAAATGCATTTATTGTATATATAAAGACACGTAAATGTATGTCGGCCGTACAGATTGAGTGTTTTAGATAAAGTTCATCCTTGAGTGCACCCGGGTAACATAGAGTTCTTTTCAGTGTCGCATCGTGTCATTAAAATAATAATTACATAAAACTAAGAAATCGGTTGGTAACTTTATTAAAGCGTGTCATACATTAGTATGGTTCTATATAAAAATGTCTTTCGCTGAGGTATAAGTTCCAACGACCGAGTTATGCTCCACAATTGCGTAGCGGGGTTAGATTGAGGAGGGTGCAAAGTTTTTTTCCTGAACACGGCCTAAGGCTGCCAATCGGGTAGCTGAATTTTGCAAAAATACGGTGGATGGCCTAACCCGAATGTACATTTCCTTTGTCGCAATAAAAATTTTACTATATTTTAAGGCTCTAACTAGTAATTTTTTTTGTTTCTCCAGCAGATTCCGTACCAATTTGCGCAGATCAGCGCGCAGCACGACGCGCGGCATTAAAACCGCCAATCAGCGGAGACACGACGCGCAGAACTACAACCGCCGTATCCGCGGAAGCACCACCGCCCTCTCAGCGGAATCGAAACGCGCCGCATTACAACCGCAATATCAGCCACACAACCGCCGACCAGCGGAACCACCACTGCAATATAAACGCGCAGCACGACGCGTGGCATTAAAACCGCAATATTAGCGGAGGAACCACACGCGGCACTACAAGCGCCATATCCGCGGAAGTACAACCGCCATATCAACGCACAGCACGACGTGCGGCACCTCAACCGGCATATCAGCGTAATCAAAACGCGGGCATTACAACCGCAATATCAGCGCGCAGCACGACGCGCGACACTAAAAACGCCTAACAGCGGAAGCACGACGCGCGGCACCACAACCGCCTACCAGCAGAAGCACCACCACCCTATCAGCGGAATCAAAACGCGCGGCATTACAATCGCCATATCCCCGCACAGCACGACGCGCGGCACCACAACCGCCATATCAGCGGAGCGAACAAGGAGCAACCACCACCGCCATCGTAGCGGCTATTGTAACACCCGGACAACAACAACTAGCAATACCAACACCGACAACAACCTAGGACTACTTAGTTTACTTACCTGTTTGACTCACCTGCTTTACTTAAATTAACTTTTGTGTTAGTATACTACCGGACCTACGTTACCAGGCTTACCTTTACTTACCTTTAAGTTTCCTACTTGCCCTATTGTAAAATATTGATATACTTACCGAATATACTTACCTGCCGGACTTACCTTACTTTAGTTTCCTTATACTTACCTTAGATCTAAGGGACACACCTACCTAGTTGCTTAAGTAAATAAATATACTTACCTGTGTTAACTTTACATCACTATTTACCTTAGCGTTAGTTTTTTTTATGATCACCTTAGAGTAAGAACTTTAAGATGTTAGGAACTAGTTTTTAAGAAATGATAGGATTACGAACTTTTAGCGTTAGGATGATTATTTTTAAAACTTAGTTGTAAGAAATGAAGTGTGAATAAATTAATTTGTAGATGGGAATGCTGATCTCTCTTTTTACTTAAGAAGGCACATTAGGTTTTTACTACCTACATTAGGGTACCACGGTAGCCATGGATGAGGGTGGGCCAGCACCTGGCGTCACAACTCCTGCAGTGGCGCCCTTATATTTGGCCTTAGGTTTTGTTCATTTTCTTTCATTTTAGAGTTTTAGTTGGAATTTTTTTGGGGTTCTTTTGCTTTTAAGTTTTATTTTAAATTTTTGATTTTAACGTTCTTTTTCAGCTTTTTTTTGCGGTTGTGTTAACGGATTTTTTTTTTTTGAATTTTTGAAAATTTTTTTGCGTGTCCGTCCGTTAACGACGTTTGACAAGGCATGACTTTTCTCTGCTATGGCGCAGGGAACAGTGGTGAATGCAAGAACCCAGCCCAGCCGACATGACTAGCCATAGTGCACCCTATTGTGTCATGCCGCCTGCATTCACTGCTACTCCCAATGTGTGCGTACCATAACAACTTTTGATGCAGAAATGCATCTCGAGGAGCACTTCTGCACCTAAAAGAATACAAAAATGTCGCTTACGTTTTTTTGGCGGTTAGGGCTCGGTAGGTATGTAACTATACACATTTCTTTTACTCTAGTGTAATTTGTATTTAATTTTGTTGCGCGTGTAATTTTATTCTTCTGTAATTTGGGCCATTGAAAAGCACAGGACGACACCAACAAGCTGCGTGAATTGCGTTTTTGTCCTTAAAATATCAAAACTGGTTTCTCAACCGCTATGCATATGAAGAATGTATATATGTATAAACAAACAGTGTTGCGACTCAAACTTTTTTTCCTACCACAATTGGTACAAAATAGCTCTCAGCCTACTAAAATGTGACTTTCATTGAAAATGTGATTTAAATATTGTAACATATGTAAGTAGGTTCAACACTTTATTATAACAAAATCAAATAAAATTTACTTGTCCATAATTTGTCTTCATGCGCAGCTCTTTTTGGGTAAAATGAAAAAAAAGCGCGATTTCAAAGTCAAGCGTTGAAAATTATATATTTTTACTGTTGCTACACGAATTCGAAGCTGTCAACTATTATTTTCTTAAGGGAGAAGAGGGAAATAAAGTACAAATACTCTCCCTTCTAACTCACTTCCTTAGGCGAAATGTAAAATTTGGCATTTGCATAACAATTGTCTAATTATTTTCTTCTAACTTAAACAAACTCTATGGATTAGAGCACAGTCTATTCACGGTAACATTCAACTTCGGTTCAAGAATAATTTTGACATGACCCATTTCTCTTTTCCTTTTCACATCATCCTTTACATGTACTCCCGAAAACAGAGATATTTGAAGTTTTATAAAATAAATAAATTATATGATTTGCCTAGTTACCAAAACCCCTCGAAATCACAACAAACCTACCAAAGCCTTATTTTAAGAAATGAAAATACCAATTTTGGTTCAATTAGACCGAAACGGCAACGCTGTATTCAACATGCCTTAACCGTAAGGGAGAGCAACACGTAACAGCTAATTCAAAGTAATCCAAAAAAAGAAGCTTCATTTCATTTGAATAAAGTTTCATTTAATATGAAAAAAGTTTAATTTATTTTGAAAAAGTTTGATTTAATTTGAATAAAGTTTCACTGAATCTGAAAAAGGTTTCATTTAATTTGAATAAAGTTTCACTGAATCTGAAAAAGTTTAATTTAATTTGAAAAAGGTTTCGCTTAAAATGAAAAAGGTTTCATTTACAGGTCTATTTTGCACGTTACCAAAGATTTTGTAACCGCAAAATTGTATTACCAAAAAATTTTACCAGTTCTTGTCACCGCGATTCTAGGTACGTTGGTAAAGCAGTTAAAATATTCAACAATTCAGCTATAAAGAATTGTGCAAATCC